>NC_064614.1:1059895521-1060198552 GCF_023898315.1 Schistocerca nitens | reverse complement strand
TGTTAATTGTTCCCTAATGCTCCCCCTGAAACTCTTAACAACATCTGGTCCCGTCAGTTTATCGAGGTCCCATCTCACTCAAATCCCAACTTTTTGCAGTTTCTTCAGTTTTAATCTACAGTTCATAACCAATAGATTGTGGTCAGAGTCCACATCTGCCCCTGGAAATGTCTTACAATTTAACGCCTGGTTCCTAAATCTCTGTCTTACCATTATATAATCTATCTGAAACTTTCCATTATGTCCAGGCCTCTTCCATGTATACAACCTGCTTTCATGGTTCTTGAACCAAGTGTTAGCTATGATTAAGTTATGCTCTGTGCAAAATTCTACCAGGTGGTTTTCCCTTTCATTTCGTACTCCCATTCCATATTCACCTACTACGTTTCCTTCTCTGCCTTTTCCTACTATCGAATTCCACTCACCCATGACTATTAAATTTTCATCTCCCTTCACTATCTGAATAATATCTTTTATCTCATCATACATTTCATCAACCTCTTCGTTATCTGTAGAGATAGTTGACATACTAACTTGTACTACTGTAGTAGGCGTGGGCTTCGTGTCTATCTTGGCCACAATAATGCGTTCACTATGCTGTTTGTAGTAGCTTACCCGCACTCCTATTTTTTATTCATTATTAAACCTACTCCTGCATTACCCCTATTTGATTTTGTATTTGTAACCCTGTATTCAACTGACCAAAAGTTTTGTTCCTCCTGCCACCGAACTTCGCTAATTCCCACAATATCTAACTTTAACCTATCCATTTCCCTTTTTAAATTTTCTAATCTACCCGCCCGACTAAGGGATCTGACATTCCACGCTCCGATCCGTAGAACGCCAATTTTCTTTCTCCTGATAACGACGTCCTCTTGAGTAGTCCCCGCCCGGAGATCCGAAAGGGGGAACTATTTTACCTCCGGAATATTTTACCCAAGAGGACGCCATCATCATTTATCCATACAGTAAAGCTGCATGCCCTCGAGAAAAAATACGGCTGTAGTTTCCCCTTGCTTTCAGCCGTTCGCAGTACCAGCACAGCTAGGCCGTTTTGGTTAGTGTTACAAGGCCAGATAAGTCCATCATCCAGACTGTTGCCCCTGCAACGATTGAAAAGGCTGCTGCCCCTCTTCAGGAACCACACGTTTGTCTGGCCTCTCAACAGATACCCCTGAGGCACGCAAGCCTCCCCACCAACGACAAGGTCCATGGTTCACCTACAAAATTTAATTCTTGAAGTGTGACATGTCTAGAAAATGACCAACTTAGACGCAATGAACATCATCAAAGGTGAAACAAGTGTGATGCAGTGTAGAAAAATGAAGTGAAGTGATGCTGAGGGAATTAGATTAGCAAATGAAAGGCTAAAATTTGTAAGAGAGTTGTGCTGTTTTAGCAGGAAAATAACTGAAAACAGTAGAAGTAAAGAGAATATAAGATACCGACTCACCGTTACAAGGTAATTGGTCGAGAAAAGAGAAATTTTCTGACATGTAACATAAAATTGGGTCTTAGGAAGTGTTTTACGGTGGTATTTGTTTTGTTTATAGCCTTATATGGAATCAAATATGGACGGCAAGCAGTATATACAAGATCATAGAAGTTTGTGATGTTACAGAAGAATGGAGAAGATTGAAGGATAACTGACGAAGAGGTACTGAAATGAATTGGAGAGAAAATTTAGGTATTGCACAATGTACCTAAACAAAGAGATCGGCTCGTGGAACTCAATCTGAGGCATCAAGGATGAGGCGGTTTCGTAAGGGAGGGAAGTGTGAGGAGAAAAATTGTAGATCATGAACAAGGCTTGAGTACAGTTGACACTTTCAAGCTGATGTATGTAGTTTGCAATGTAGGTTTATTCAAACGTGCCTCTGGAGTTTCTATCGATGACTGTATGAAAGTTGGAAGAAATACAGATTCATGGTACATATCATTCGATGGGGAGAGCATCTCTTCAAGTTTCCATTCGTAATACGCACCGTGACAAAGTTGCAGATTTCACTACTGGAGGGCAGGTGTGTCAGGATATATGAACTAATCATCCGCTCCTTATCGTTGCCTCGAATTAAAAGGGGCGCTCAAAAACGTTCCGTTTGAGGGCGTTGCTGCATCTCAGATTCAATGTAGCGCGACTCCGATGCGGGTATATAAGCACCGACATGTAGGCAAGATATCAGTGTGACATTCGTGTCTTTCCGAAGTACGCGCGATAAATATGGAAAACTGAAGTATGGCGACGTTATTATTAAATGCGTCCAAACAGGACCAACGTGCTGTTATTATTTTCTTGGCTGCTGAAGGAAAACATCGGTAGACTTCCATCGGAGAGCGGATAATGTGTATGGTTCAGCATAATTGCCTTAATCCACCGTTGGCGAATTGTGCACCAAGTCAGTGCTGGCCACGATTCGACACACAAGACGCCGGTCAATCTGTGCGATTGGACACTCGACAGTAGGACACTGGGACACTCGAGAACATACCCTGATTTATTCCCATGCAATTACCACCCTTCCAGTCCCTTAAAGACGGCCTTGGAGTGTCGTCGAGTCCTGTTGGACGAAGATGTGAGTATGGCAGTTACAGACTTCTCCAAGGAGCAGGACATAGTGGTTTAGAAAACGGGTATGTTCATACTAGTGGCTCGATAAGACCATTGCCTCAGTACTCACGGTGATGTTGCTTCACTGGCATTCCGATTCTGAACAGTACAGCCTTATAAAAGAAAAGTTTTAATGGCCACTTATATTTCGCGCCTGTAGACAGACAAACGAATGAACGAACGCCCAAAGTGGACTGCTGTCTACATCTACACCTACATTTATACTCCGCAAGCCACCCAACGGAATGTGGAAGAGGGCACTTTACTTGCCACTGTCATTACCTCCCTTTCCTGTTCCAGTCGCGTATGGTTCGCAGGAAGAACGACTGCCGGAAAGCCTCCGTGCGCGATCGAATCTCTCTTATTTTACATTCGTGATCTCCTCGGGAGGTATAAGTAGGGGGAAGCAATGTATTCGATACCTCATCCAGAAACGCACCCTCTCGAAACCTGGACAGCAAGCTACACCGCGATGCAGAGCGCCTCTCTTGCAGAGTCTGCCACTTGAGCCCGCTAAACATCTCCGCAACGCCTTCACGCTTATCAAATAACCCTGTGACTAAACGCGCCGCTCTTCTTTGGACCATCTCTATCTCCTCTGTCAACCCGACCTGGTACGGATCCCACACTGATGAGCAATACTCAAGTACAGGTCGAACGAGTGTTTTGTAAGCCACCTCCTTTGTTGATGGACTACATTTTCTAAGGACTCTCCCAATGAATCCCAACCTGGCACCCGCCTTATTAGCAATTATTTTTATATGATCATTCCACTTCAAATCGTTCCGCACACATACTCCCAGATATTTTACAGAAGTAACTGCTACCATTGTTTGTTCCGCTATCATATAATCATACAATAAAGGATCCTTCTTTCTATGTATTCGCAATACATTACATTTGTTTATGTTAAGGGTCAGTTGCCACTCCCTGCACCAAGTGCCTATACGCTGCCGATCTTCCTGCATTTCGCTGCAATTTTCTAATGCTGCAACTTCTCTGTATACTAACAGCATCATCCGCAGACACTATCTACTAGGTCATTTATATATATTGTGAAAAGCAATGGTCCCATAACACTCCGCTGTGGCACGACAGAGGTTACTTCAACGTCTGTAGACGTCTCTCCATTGAGAACAACATGCTGTGTTCAGTTTGCTAAAACTCTTCAGTCCACCCACACAGCTGGTCTGATATTACGTAGGATCTTACTGTATCAGGCGGCAGTGCGGAATTGTATCGAACGCCTTCCGGAAGTCAAGGAAAATGGCGTCTACCTGGGAGCCTGTATCTAATATTGTTGCACTGTCGTTGCACCTTCCCTGGCATATGCAACGCTGACTTTAATGACATTTGCCACAACACAAGGAAGGGTGTTCGATCGAGTGTCCCTTTTTTTGTCATCAGTCTCCTGTGCCAAATTCTTCATTTCAGAGTAGCACTTGCAACCTAGTGTCATAATGTGAGTTAAAAACTTGGAGAGATGCACTACTCACTAATATGTGTCTATTTTCTATATTTCTTATAGTTTTCGTGCTAGTATCTTCTGAAATCCTAGAGTAGTCTTCCATAGATTGAAAGGACTGGACAGGACGGACTAGTATGGAGAGCTGCATCAAATCGCCTTCCGACTGAAGACCACAAAACAACAACAAAATAAATTTATAGGAGACACAGTTTTCATTGGTTCAGATTAGCAGCTGCTATAGTTACAGGAAGAAGAAAGGTGAGATCTGCCTAGAAAATTTAATGAAATAAAAATGAGATGCACTGTCATAAACTAAAAGGAAGGAATATACTTTAAAACCAATGAAAGCATGGTGTAGCGAAATTAAGTGTTGCATACTTCCATATGAAAGTGTTAGAGAATGTGAAAGGTAATGGGCGAGCTTAGACAACATACTAATGCGAGATACTGTAATTTAAAATATGTTACTTCAGATCTTTTACCCGCGATCGTCAGAAAACATTTTAGTTAGAGCAATTATAATTGTACTTATCAACCAACAACGTAGTTTTCCACCATTTGGTTCCAATTAGTGGCGGTTCAGCTTACCTTCACGTTAGTAGAAAACGGGATCAGGGAGAAGACGTCGCCCGCGTTGAGCTCGTCCAGGATGGTGTTCATGGCCGTCTTGAGCTGCTCGATCTTACGGCCCATCATGGAGCCGCTGACATCGAGCACGAAGACGACGTGTTTGCGCAGCGGCGGCAGGCCAGGAGGCGCGTAGAAGTGCACGAAGTAGCCGTCCTCGCTCACCTGCACACGATTCAGCTGGTACAGAGGCAGGCGAGCGGGAAATAACAGGGCAATGGCGACGTGCTTTATGTCCACATAGCACTTACTTGTTGAGGGCTATGTTACGTCAATTTCAGAGAAATTCGCCGCTACAGAGTGATTACTATATGTTTGGTGTTGAAGCGTGGCTGCTCGATCGTTTTATGAGTTGGGTGTACGGTGAATTCTGTACCCCCACAGTATAAGATAAAATTTAATAGTAGTGAGTAATGTTGTCGGTACCCGCCAGAATAGCCGAGAGCTCTATCGCGCTGCTTCCTGGACTCGGGTAGGCGCGCCGGCCCCGTATCGAATCCGCCCGGCGGTTTAAAGACGACGGCCGGTGTTCTGGCGAGCCTGGATGTGGTTTTTAGGCGGTTTTCCACCTCCTACAAGATGAATACCGGGCTGGTCCCCACTCCCCGCCTCAGTTACACGACTCACAGACATTTGAAACACATTCACACTATTTCACGATTTACACAAGACGCAGACAGCTGGGGTACACTAATTCCGTCCTGGGGGGGGGGAGGGAGGGGGGGGGGTACGGTGTTGCGGCAAGAAGGGCATCCGGCCACTCCTTACAATTAACTTGCTAAATCCGGTTAACCATGGCCGACCCTGCGTAACCGCAGGACAAGGCGCAAGCGATAGTAGTAAGGTTGTGGGTCCCTTTTTCGTCGTGTTAATTTTTCTTAAATTTCACCTGTTTTTCTACGAATTTTGGGTTTCAAAGTGGTGGGGTTGTGACACACACAGACACACACACACAAGATTAGATACTGCAGAGCACAGTGCAACATAATCTGCTACAGTTTGTTAAATGTGTACAGACGCTGATAGGTAATCTATTGTTTGTGAAAGGAAAAATTCTGTTTGAAATCCGGTATCGCAGGACAGAGCGGATCAGGTTGTGGAAAGGGGCCAAGATCAATTACTGTTAGTTACACAAGTACACAGATTTTTAATCCTTGAAAACACAATGTACAGTTTTCTCTTTAAAACAACAAGGATCAGTTCACCGCTGAGGGCCGAAGTAACTTCTCAATAGTAAGGTTTAAATAATTCCTTTTTAAACACAAGGATTTAGAGAAACGGCTGACGGCCTTACTTAAGTAAAACTAAAATATCCTTAAATAATTCCTTTTAAGGTTCAAATGGCTCTGAGAAGTATGGGACTTAACTTCTAAGGTCATCAGTCCCCTAGAACTTAGAACTACTTAGACCTAAGTAACCTAAGGACATAAAACACATCCATGCCCGAGGCAGGATTAGAACCTGCGACCGTAGCGGTTGCGCGGTTCCAGACTGTAGCGCCTAGAACCGCTCGGCCACCCCGGCCGGCTCCTTTTAAGGCACAAGAATTTAGACAAACGGTTGAAGGCCTGACTTAAATAAAATTAAAATATCTTCTCGGTTACAGGCCCAAATAATATTTCAGATCAGCAAAGGAAATTCTTAAAAGGCAAGCATTAACCAATTTCGGCTAAAAGCCATATTATGGAAAACTTAAATTAATTCCTCGGCTGAAATCCCAATAATATTTCAACATAATAAAAGGGAACCTTTAAAGACAAGCATTTAAACAGTACAACAGAAAACCATCTTAAGAAAACTTGAAATATCTTGACGGCTGAAGGCCCAAACAATTATTCAGAATAATTAAAGACAAACATTAAGATAAGCATTTACACTATACGGCTGAGGGTATTTTAATATTTCAAGATGATTAAAGAGAAACCTTACAGAAAGGAATTTACACGTTACGGGCTGAAAGCCACAGATTTTAAAACAAACGCGGCTGAAGGCCTAAATACAAAGCAAACAAGGATTTTAAATAAAACATGGCTGAAGGCCTTATCTTAAAATACTTCACATAATGTTCGACTGAAGGCCATATACTGAACACAGAACTGACAAAATTAATACACGGCTGAAGGCCTGGCACAGTACTTGCGACAAAAGAAAATCACAAACACAAAGAGCAGAACAGTGGTGCTCAGAAGTGTTCCGAAGCCGGCCTGGGGAGGAAACTCTAACAACAGTTTAGGTGAGATAGGCAGTCAAGTGTAACACTAAATAATCGGTGGCAACACGGCCTAGAGACGGCTGAAGAACCAACAAACAACCTACTGAATTCCTTTCCACCCAACTAAAGGCGCGACAACCGATCGACTGGCTACTCCAGTACGCCGACTACATTAATCTGCTCAACGGAAATCACAGAAGCTACACACAGTTCCACATAAACACTTGCACCAAGAACTCTGACAATCCTAAAAACCAATCACCATGGAACAACAAGGAGAAATGACAAGTCACACACACAGAGTTTCCATAAACGGTCGGCGACCAAATACACGTCGTCCGATAAGACGACCGACCGACCGACCAATAAAGGTCATCCCCACTCAAGCTATGAGTGTCGGCAATGGTCGGGCGAGTCTTGGCTGTCCTGAGCTCACTGCAGCTGCAACCCGACTCAACTCGTTGTCCGTTTGGAATTCGGAGACACGGCGACCCGGGTACACTGGCTCGGACCCACCCATGCAGAAGTAACTCTTGCCCATCGGCGACGACATCTCTGCACGAGGAAGGAACCGACCCACGTCCGGCATGACCAACTTACGAGGCCCAGAAACGATCAGAAGACCAAATACACGTCGCCCAATGAGACGACCAACCGAACGACCAACCAGCGGTTGTTCCCGCTCCAATCTGCTTCCGTCGGACAGTTCATGTGTGTGGCCAGCGGTCGGCAAGTACTGGCTGTCCGCGCCTCACTGGCGCTAAACGTCCCCGACTGACCTCCCGACAGACGACGACCCAGAAATACTAACGGTCGCGCCAGAAATAGTACGACAGTGCACTTATCGATAAGCGCTGCTGCTGCCACTCATGGGCAAGCAAACCAGCAAACTAGTGACACCAGTAAATAGGATTAAAAGATGGTTCAAATGGCTCTGAGCACTATGGGACTTAACATCTGAGGTCATCAGTCCCCTAGAACTAAGAACTACGAGGGTGAGTCAAATGACAACCTTAAATATTTTTTTAAATATTATTTATTGAGCAGAAGTGGTACAAAGCTGTATCACTTTTCAACATAATCTCCCCCACGCTCAATGCACGTCCTCCAGCTCTTACAAAGTCCATAAATTCCTTTAGAAAAAAATTCTTTTGGTAGTCCGCGCAACCTCTTCATCAGAACGGAACATTTTTCTCCCATTGCGTCTTTGAGTGGTCCAAACATATGGAAATCACTTGGGGCAAGGTCTGGTGAGTATGATGGATGAGGAAGACACTCAAAATGCAGGTCTGTGATTGTTGCAACTGTTGTACGGGCAGTATGGGGCCTTGCTGACAGCAATACACGTCGCTTTGATTTGATTGCGGGCTGGAGATGATTTTTTAGAAGATCTGTGCATGATGCAATGGTGACAGTGGTCCCTCTAGGTATGTAATGCTCCAAAATGACGCCTTTTTCTTCCCAAAAGAGAGTCAGCATAACCTTCCTAGCTGATCATTCTGTTTCAAACTTCTTTGGTTTTGGTGATGAGGTATGGCGCCATTCCTTGTTCGCTCTCTTCGTTTCCGGTTCGTGGAAGTGAACCCAGGTTTCGTCCCCAATAACGATTCTTGCAAGGAAGCCATCACCTTCTCATTCAAAGCGGGGAAGAAGTTCTGCACAAGCATCAACACGTCGTTCTCTCATTTCAGGAGTCACCTGCCGTGGCACCCATCTTGCAGACACTTTGTGAAACTGGAGCACATCATCCACAGAGTGGTGTGCTGACCCATGACTAACCTGTAAACATGCTGCAATGTCATTCAGTGTCACTCGGCAGTTTTTCCTTCACTACGGCTTCAACTGCTGCAATGTACTGTGGAGTCAGAACTCGTTGTCCCTGACCTGGACGAGGAGCATCTTCCACTGAAGTCACACTATTTGCGAACTTCCTACTCCATTCGTAGACTTGCTGCTGTGACAAACATGCATCACCGTACTGAACCTTCATTTCTCGATGAATTTCAATAGGCGCAAAAACCGAATAACGGAACGCTGTTCTTCCCTGGTGCAAGTCGCAAGTGGGGCGGCCATCTTTATACTGATACTGCGATGGTATGTGTGCATTTGCACTATGCTGCCACCTACAGGTCATGCTGAACGCTGTTTGTAGCACGCTTACCAACTTACGGGATAACGGCGAGAAATTTCGATTTCTTATTACAAATCTGAAGTTTTCATTTGACTCACCCGCTTAGTAGTGCTGACAAACTCGTCCACCTGTTGGTGTCTGAAAGATGTGTACCTACTGGTTTCCTCGCCTTCTAACAGAAGGACCAATAGTGCGGAATTGCTTGCGTGTTACGAGGCTGATCGTCACCATTGTTTGTCGAACATCGCCACATTGGAAACAAAACTGCAATCCTCAGAAGAAAATTTCAAACTTGTACACTCAGACGGTAGGATCATGGCGACGGTGTTCTGGGAGTCTGAAGAGGTTACTCTGTTTGATGTCGCCCTCATCGTGCAACGATCAACTCTGAAGTGTATTGTGCTACCCTCAGGGAATTGAAGAAACGACTTCAGCATGTTCGTCGCCACAAAAATGAAAACGAACTTCTCCTTCTCCACGACAACGCAATACCTCACGCAAGTCTGTGCGCCAAAGAGGAGCTGGCAACTTCATTGAACTGTTCTTCCACGTCCATGCTACAGCCCGGATGACGCATCTTACGACTTCCATCTATTTGGTGCAATACGTGTGTGGAGAGATCATTGACACTGCAGGATGATGGCTCCGAAGTCGACGTGGAGAGTGCTACCAGCTGGGTACACCGGCCCGCCCAATAAACGTGGCGAAAAGTCGTCACATTGAACAGATATTATGGTGAAAAATAGGGTTTTGTAGCCAGAAGACTTTGAAATGTGGTGTATTGGAATCCCGAACAAAAAGGGCCTGTTTTTAGAAAAAAAAAGTGTTGCGTTACTTATTGAACGTCCCTCGTACGTATTCCTGAGTCACATTACTGGCAGAGCCATAGTTCGCGAGAAATACTTTAGGTCAAACGACTCCCTATAAACTACAGAATGGGGTTTTGTCCGAATTTACGTAGCCAAACTAAGAGTGGGAAATGGACAAATGGGGTCTGAAACTGACCAGTTTCAGATCTAATTTTGTACATAAAACGTTGTATTGGTACAGGGTGACACACGGTAGACAGACGGTTTTTAAGGAAATAATACTCAGACAACTTTAAAATTAATGCATGTTTATTTACACAAAATCAGAGCTCATTATTTGCCATTTTAGTTAACAAAGTTATTTGTAAAAAATGATGTCCTCAAGGTGATGTCCACCATTTCGAATGCATAACTCAAGTCTCTTATCAAAATCCTCCATTAAACGGATTAAAATCTCTGCAGGAATGGCAGAAATTTCTTCAATGATTGCATTCTTCAACTCGTCCAAATTTCGTGGTTTGTGGTTATAGACACAGTTCTTAAGGTACCCCCAAAGAAAAAAGTCACATACTGACAAGTCGGCAGACCTGGGAGGCCAAGGAACATTGCCAAAGGGTGAGATAATCCGGCCAGGAAACATGCATCTAAGAACTGTCATTGAAGTGTTTGTGGTGTGCGATGTTGCCCCATCCTGCTGGAACAAAACTCGTTTTAAAGGGATTCGTCAACTTCTTAGTTCTTGTTTCAAGAATGTTTCAAGCATACGAATGTAACGAACCGAATTAACAGTAACTGTGGCCTCATTCTCTTAAAATAAAATAAGGTCCAATAATGCCAACAGAGCCAAGAGCATACCAGACTGTTACTTTTTCTGAATGTAGAGGACGCTGGTGGTTAAGGTGTGGAAGCTCTAGAGCCCAGTAACGTGGGTTTTGCTTATTCACAGTCCCGTTTAAACGAAAATGAGCTTCAACGCACATCAATAAAATTTCATTTTTATTAGATCCCAAAATCACTTGCATTCTGTAAGCGAAGTCTTCTCGTACAGCAAAATCAGTTTCCTTAAGTTGTTGGACAATGAGCATTTTGTAGGGATGGAATTTTAATTCTTTATGCTAAATTCGTCTAACTGATTCAGGATTGATTCGTAACTCACTGGCATGACGTCTAGCTGACTGCCGCTTGCCTTACCCCTTCAACATTTTCTGGTGTCGTTACTCTGAATCTCGGGCCAGGATGCTTCTTATCCAGTATGTTTCCAGTTGATCTGAAGTTTTCCACCCATCTGAGGATTGTGTTACGGGTCGGAACACCTCCATGTCGACAGACATTAAACCATGCACGAAACAATCGCTGCGTAGCAATAATAGACTCACCACTTTTCACGAAACTTTCATAGACAAACACTCGATGTTGCAAGTCCCACTGCTCCATAGTGACTGAGTAAATGAAATGGCGTCTTGTGTGGATCAGAACTATCCTCACCACGACCACCTCCGACCACCGCGCCCTCAGTACTACGCAGTTCAAAACCGTCCGTCTCCCGTGTGTCACCCTGTGTGATATCTGACTGTCAATATGGTTCCTTCGAACAAACTACAAAATTCCCGCCATTTCGGGGTAAAAATACTTTAGGAAACCGATTCTGTGAACGTCTTTGTAATGTCTCGGCTTTGTCGCAGCTATATCGAAGCCTATCGTTTATCGTGCAGCCATTATCACTTCACAGCTGAAACTTTGTAACAGGGCTGCTAGCTGTCAGGAATCTTCTTATGGTAATTCGACTGCAGAATGTCTCGAACATCATATCAGTTGTACAAACTTGGCTGGCGACCAAAAATGCCTGGTCTTCCGGGAACAATGAAGGCAGATAAGTGTGTGAGAAGAAATGACAACCGAAAAGTTTGTCCAGGCTCGTAGAGTTGCCTTAAAGAAGAGTGAGAAAATTCTTGGCAGACTTTGACACTTTCTTGACCTATCTTGCTACGTTTGTGATCGCCAAATCGTTCTTTTGGTAAGGTGTGTGGGTATCATCAGGATACATAAGCTGCTTGCACATAATGATATGCCTGCCTATAATGATGGACAAACATGCAAAGGATGCTGTAAATCATTGATCGGTAATCGTATTCCTTCAGAGGCAAACTGCAACAAAATAAAATTGGAAGAAGTGCCATCTATCTTCAGTGACTCGTCATTCAAGGTAAAGCGTCTTCTTGCATCATTCCACACATTTATCATTTATCTACATCCAAAAGGATCACAGTGTAACTTAGACGAAGAAAAAAGAGTCTTCCTCACGTCCCAAAAATCGTGGAGGGAGTATTCAGCAACTGCCAAGCAACCTTATGGATGAAGGCGTCATCCTGATCACAGAAGAGTTGCAGTCAATATCAAGCGGAATTTTGACACTCGACCACAAATCATGCATTCTGCTTTTAATTATCTCAGGAATCATAAACATTTGTATGCCAATTTCAGTCTTGTTGGCTGCCTTTATACCAAATGGTCTATTTGTTTTATATTCAGAAATGTCAAATGCACTGAGTTGACACCTGATCACTTCGTATGGATCACAGTTCTCCACCCAGTAAATGAAGCTGTCTGTGTCTATATCAAGAAACTCTGGATCTCCAAAATGAGTTTTCTCAAACTCATAATGAAAATGGCACATGTGGATATTTAATAGCTCCATTACATACATACCAACATAAACAGATTTCGTGAACTATATTGCAACTGTCGCCTTCTCCAGAGCAACAAATACTTCACGGAAGTTGGTGGCCCACTTAAAATTTGGACTGGCGATCAATTGTCTAGGCCCCCAAAGCCATTGCAATGACTGTAGGTTTTACTTGTGCTGTGATTCCGAACATTCCCCATTATTTTGCGATAAATAGCACTTTTCATCTGTAGTAATATGTAAAAGAGAAATGAGAGGAAACATTGTTTCCAAAAACATCGAACATTCTTGACCGATTTACTTCAGATATTTACATGATACTCTAATAAACATTCTGATAAACATATTTACTCCGTTCACAGAGTCTCTCGAATTTTGTGTTGGTCTGGTGAACGGCCCTCTCGAATTTTATGCTAACATTTGCACATGTTTCTGCTTGCGCATTCATATGTGTCAGATCGTCATTCTTCATTCCAAATTATTCATCAATATATAGATAGATGTTCTCTGACTGATTACGTGGCGTATGTGAATTTGTCCATAGTGTAATGAATAATTGTGTAATTACCTCCCTTTACTATTTACTAAATCCCAGCTGCTTGACGAATTTCAAGATACATCACCCATCTGTTAACGTATTAAATTCTTCTGCGGTGCTTTATAGGTTACAGCGGTGATTTCATGCTTTGTGTCAATATTTAGTTAACACTTTTGTACAGATCTGTGAAAAATATTCATTATTTCAACTCAGAAGGTTATATGTATTAACTTCGAGGATGCATCACATGATTGTATTTCTCCATGGTGTGTTTTTTACTAATAGCCTTATATACCATTAAATTGCCTTAAAAGATACTTGAAGTTTTCATGTTATTGTCATTCCTTCAACTGTGTTTTATCTATAACCAAAAACCTGTGCCGTGAGTGGTTCCAAAAATCTTATGTACCGTGTCGTTCTATTTGTGATCATCCATCACCAGGTCCGTAAGTCGCATACTTAAGATTAAATGAAACTAAACTAAAAAACTAAACTTCTCCCGCACAGGCCATAAAGGTCCAAAGGTACCGACTGACCGCCGTGTCATCCTCAGCCCACAGGAGTCACTGAATGCGGATATGGAGGGGCATGTGGTCAGCACACCGCTCTCCCGGCAGTATGACAGTTTCTGAGACCGGAGCCGCTACTTCTCAATCAAGTAGCTCCTCAGTTTGCCTCACAAGGGCTGAGTGCAGCCAGCTTGCCAACAGCGCTCAGCAGATAGAAGTGCTAGCCCAGCCCAACAGCGCTTAACTTCTGTGATCTGACGGGAACCGGTGTTACCACTGCGGTAAGCCCGTTGGCTAAGATTAAATACACTAACAAAAATAGAAACAACAAGCAGCAGTTGTGTGACATAAATGAAAGTTGATAGCGTGTTTCTACGTCTGTTGGATAATATCTATTCAAATTTTGTGCCAATCGCATAAGAGTAGCACAACTATGAGGATGCAAATCAGGTTGCCCTTAAATATACGCAGTAATCGTCTTGAGACTCGACGCAGTGAGTAGATGGATGTTGGTGAAGAATGCATTTAAGGCGACAAAGAAGCCATTATCAACACCTCTCTGAGTTTGAACGAGATCGAGTAATAGGGCCATGAGGAGATGGATGTTTCTTCTTCTGTAATGCAGAAAGACTAGGCAGGAATGTAACCACTACAGACGATTGCTGGTAGCCATGGTCACGAGAATGTACAGTCGTAAGAAGACTGGGCTTTTGATGTCCGCGTGGCACTACCGAAAGGGAAGACCATTGTGTTTGGTATGTGGCTCTGGCGCATCCTAATACATCTGCAGCAGTAATTTGAGCACCAGTTGGCACTACAGTGATACAGTGAACTGTCACAAATCAGTTACTTCAAGGACAGTTTAGGGCCCAATACCCTGTAGCTTGCATCCCACTGACCCCCAAACCACCGCCATTGTTGGCGACTTCAGTGGTGTGAAGCGAGAGATCATTGCAGGCCAGGGTGGAGGTCAGTTGTGTTTGCTGCTGAAAGCTGGTTCTGCCCCGATGCCAGTCACGGCAGTGAGTTGATCAGAAGAAGACTAGTTGAGGGTCTGTAACCAATCTGTCTGCATGCTAGACACACTGAACCCACATGATGTCTTAACATTCGGTACCACATACATCTACAGGCATATGTTCCAAATGTGTATTACTTAAGACTGTCACATGCTAATAAAATTTTTGCCAAACCAAAATAAATGGTGACTGGTGAAGTTATTGGCCATACTGGTATTGACCAGGATGTAGGATACCTGAAAAGTAAATACTGTTTTCAGAGGTAGATAATCAGCTGTTGCAATGATTGGATGATGAGCAGAGTAAAAATATTGTAGCGTGGGATTATACAAACAGTTACTAATATTTGACGACAAGCGCATTCTGCTACCTGTTGACTAATGGGACAAACGTGTCTGGATGCTGCCATTTTATACACTCAGAATACAACAAGAAGAGTGCATTGAACTTTTGAAGTTTATGGTAACTGCGTGCATTGCAAGCTTGCGCATACTAAAAAAAAAGTTTTAGCTGTGTATGAGCTACCGTGCTGAAAAACTGAAAGATGGCACAACATTCCCGTCCACCTAAGGAGGCCAGTGAGAGAAAAGAAGCTTATTTAGGTACTCACATTATATTATTGATGTATGTGTATCCGTGTGTGTAAGACTGTAATCGCCGTGGTATTTTTCTTGTATGTGATGTCATTGAGTATTCACAGCCTGAAGTTTCAGTATCATTGTCCATATAACGTACAGTTTGAATGTTAGAGGGAGTAAGCTAGTTATTGTGGGAATGACGTCAGAACTTAAGTTGAAGTCAGTAACAGTATTAAACAATTTCCTATACTGTAGTAATGGAATGACGTTATGCAGAAATGAGTGGCACTACCTACACGGTGGTTCAATGAATATCGCAGCAATGTTCAGCAGATATATTAAAAAATCCTGCAGTATTATTAGATGAGCATACAATCTCCAGTGGCAGCTTCCAACATACAGTGAAGAAGGTAACACTGAGTGTATGTGTTTGCGAGAATATACACTGAGAGAAGAAAAATCACAAGGCCAAAAAATAATTGCCGTAGAGTAATTAAATTTAGGGATTACATTTGTCGAGCTGACATACATAAGTGATTAAAATTGCAAGATCACAGGTTAATGTAACTGTGAGATACATCACTGCAAATGTGAAACCTTGGTACACTAATAACCGGCGTGACTGCTAGAATGTTGGATGCAAGCATCGAAATGTGCAGGCGTTGTGTTGTACAGGTGCCGGATTCAGTTTGTGGGGTGGAGTTCCATACCAGTTGCACTCGCCCAGTCAGTACGGGTAGAGTTAATACTATTCCTTTATGACGCTGGAGTTGTCGTCCAATTATGTCGCATAGGTGCTCGACTGAAGATAGATCTCATGATCGAGTGGGCCGAGGCAACATGTCGACACTCCGTGGAGCATATGCAGCCACAGTGGTATGTGGGCGAATTATATCCTGTTGGAAAACATCCCCTGGAATGCTGTTCGTTAATGGCAGCACAACAGGTCGTATCACCAGATTGACTTACAGTTTGGTAGTCAGGGTGTGTGGGATAACCAAGAGAGTGCTCGTGCTGATATGCAAAGTAGTACCCCATACCAGACTCCGATTCGTCGGGTCGAGTTGCCCCTTGTTCACGACAGCCCCAAGCAGCCACAACAAGAGCGCTTTCACAGCCGCGCGTACAGCCACGTAGACATGTAAACAGGCTTGTAAAGTCTTGCCCTAGATGTTTTGCCCGCCATAAAAGACAGGATTGGTTCAAATGGCTCTGAGCACTATGGGACTTAACATCTGAAGTCATCAGTCCCCTAGAACTTAAGGTACGTTTACACTGGAATACATGTATCGCGACATGTATGAGCGACATGTCAATTTGACATGTCGCGATACATCACCTCATACAAAAATTCACGGAACTTGTATGCGGACCCTCGAGCTCATACATGTCGCGTATACATTTTGTATATCGCTTTTTGGCCATATACGCGACATGTATGAGCGACATTTGAAGAACTCGCGCATGCGCAGTACTATCATTTCCTGTCGTCTTGTCGACTGCCGCTTATTTCGACGATTAGCGCATGCGTAGTACCAGGCTCTTTGGCGGCTTTTTGAGTTTTGAAGGTGCCGACTGTCGTTTCGACGTTAATGTATCTGCATAGAATATCAAAAAGTGCCATATGCAACATTATTCTTCGTGTTTGCGAGGCCATTGTGCAAGTTTTATCCCAAGAAGTGAAGGTAAAAGTTTTATATATATATCAGTGTATGTAAAACATATAATTTTTTCATGCATCTGGCACGTATATTAATGTTTTGCTATTATTCCGGTGGCCTCGCGTGATAATGTTGACAACGGATGCCGACAATCGTGTGTGAGACGTTGGCATTAGCAATCGCGCGACAATGCAAATGTTTTGTCATGAAATCTTCGTTTTACGAGGAATCCCCAGTGGCAAAAAAACGGAGTGTTACTGCCAACTGATCCTCTGGTGGAATCGCTTCCCGAAAGTTTGTGTAGGTTTTGGACACAAGAGGAGCCACAAGTGATAACAAACCGCGGAAATCCTCCATACTCATCCTACCATAATTTCTAAAATATGCGCCATCCTCTAGTGTTAATTCGCGAGAAACTCTCTGTGCCACCATCTACGCTTCCTCCGCCTTTTCTTCCTATCATCTTCCAAAAGAGCAAGTGTATCAGCACATAAAAATGTGAAATCTTCCAAATCGTCGTCGGAAGCTATCGCACTGTGATACATATCAACCAGTGTAAACGCACCCTCATACATGTATGAGGTTGATACTTGTCAACTCATACAAGTCGCGATACATGTCGCAAAGTCGCCTATACATGTATCTCATACATGTGCCGATACAAATCGCAGTGTAAACGCACCTTTAGAACTACTTAAACCTAACTAACCTAAGGACAGCACACACATCCATGCCCGAGGCAGGATTCGAACCTGCGACCGCAGCAGTCGCGCGGTTCCGGACTGGGGCGCCTAGAACCGCTCGGCCACCGTGGCCGGCCACTGGAATTTCCTGTGCGTTGTATGCAGTGGGGGCTCGCTAGATTTAAGAAGGCGTGATGAGGCTAACTGTTCGTACGCGGCACGATTAAGCAAAGTTACTGAGGCACCCGTATCTAACTGAAAGTTCACACGACGGCCAGCAGTTCGTAATGACACAAATAGTTTGTTAGATCGTCGTTACACATCAGTAGAGCGAGAAGGAGGCACAACCTAAATCTTATTTTGGTCAGAGCCTGTTGTGGGTTTAGAAAACACAGTGTTCACTGCTTGTGTACGAGCCTGTTTTTTCTGGGAGCGGGCAAAATTGGCGTTTTTCTGCCGTTGCAAACAAACTGCTAGGACAAGGCCTTTTTTCCACACGTGTATCACGTTGCGTTACGTGATGTGTAATCCTGTCTTTGCCGGCCGGAGTAGTTCTAAGTTATAGGGGACTGAAGACCTCAGACAGTAAGTCCCATAGTGCTCACAAGGGAACCTCCCCATCGCACCCCCCTCAGATTTAGTTATAAGTTGGCACAGTGGATAGGCCTTGAAAAACTGAACACAGATCGATCGAGAAAACAGGAAGAAGTTCTGTGGAACTATGAAAAAATAAGCAATATATACAAACTGAGTAGTCCATGCGCAAGATAAGCAATATCGATGACTGTGCGAGCTCAAGAGCGCCGTGGTCTCATGGTTAGCGTGACGAGCTGCGGAATGAGAGGTCCTTGGTTAGAGTCTTCCCTCGAGTGGAAAGTTTAACTTTTTGTTTTCAGTTTATGTGACAAACTCTTATGTTTTCATCACTTTTTTGGGAGTGATTATCACTTCCACAAGAAAACCTAAATCGGGCAAGGTAGAAGAATCTTTTTACCCATTCGCCAAGTGTACTAGTTAGGTTGGTCGACAACATATTCCTGTCATGTGACGCACATGCTGTCACCAGTGTCGTATAGAATATATCAGACGTGTTTTCCTGTGGAGGAATCGGTTGACCTATGACCTTGCGATCAAATGTTTTCGGTTCCCATTGGAGAGGCACGTCCTTTCGTCAACTAATCGCACGGTTTTGCGGTGCGGTCGCAAAATACAGAGACTAAACTTATTACAGTGAACAGCGACGTCAATGAACGAACGGACAGATCATAACTTTGCGAAAATAAAATTTTCTGTCGAGGGAAGATTTGAACCAAAGACCTCTCGTTCCGCAGGTGCTCACGCTAACCACGGGACCACGGCGCTCCTGAGTTCACACACTCCTTAATATTGCTTATCTTGGGCATGAATTACTCAGTTTGTATATTTTGCTTATTTTTTCATAGTTCCACAGAACTTCTTCCTGTTTTCTCGATCGATCAGTGTTCAGTTTTTCAAGGCCTATCCACTGTGCCAACTTATAACTAAATCTGAGGGGGGTGCGATGGGGATGTTCCCTTGTCAGAGGCCGCGCGGGATTAGCCGAGCGGTCTACGGCGCAGCAGTCATGGACTCTGCGGCTGGTCCCGGCTGAGGTTCGAGTCCTCCCTTGGGCATGGGTGTGTGTGTGTTTGTCCTTAGGACAATTTAGTTTAAGTAGTGTGTAAGCTTAGGGACTGACGACCTTAGCAATTAAGTCCCATAAGATTTCACACACATTTGAACATTTTACCACTGTTCAAAGCCATTTGAACCATTTTTGAAATTCTAGTGCTTGGACAGTGTAGTTTGCCTGCCACTTATAAATCTCACACTAGGACAGTGAATTTTATTGCGTTGAAATCAAGAGACAGTGAGGACATATTCAGTTTAGAAGCCGTTGATTTGTTATGACTTAACATCCAAGACAATGTACTTTCAGTGTCGGCTTTTGCACCAAAAGACAGTGCCGCAAGCTTACTTAAAGAATTTCCTGAACTACTTTCAGACAAAATGGGAAAAGCTAATAACTTTGTAGCGCACGTTACACTGAAAGACAATTCACAGCCTAAGTTTCTCCGGACCAGCCCCGTTCCAGTTGCTTTGAGAGACAAAGTAGCCAGTGAATTGAAAGAATTGCAAAATAATGGTATAATTGCTCCCATGCAAGCTAGTCAAGGGGCAAGTCCTCTCGTTTTGTTTCCTAAGCCTTCTGGTCGCATTCGCATTTGTGTTGACTTCAACCCACAGACAGCAGTTGACGTTTATCCGCTACCTCGCCCTGAAGAACTCATGGTCAGGTTTGGTGCAGGACGTTACTTTTCTAAAATAAATTTGCGTAATGTCTACTTGCAAATTCCATTGGATGAAGAATTACAGAAAGTGTTTATTGTAAACACACACTTATGACTGTTCCACATTACTTGGAACAGCTCACTGCAGCAGTGCTGTTTCGTTCAAACTACGGTACTTCGACGATATTGTCGTTTCAGGTCCTACACATCGCCAGTTCGCGTACTCTTTCTCGACTGTAGTCAGAAGCAGGACTCGAGTGTCGTCTCAAAAAGTGTGACTTTTTTCAAACTGAACTACAGTACTTGGGTCAAGTGGTAAACAGTCAGGGTGTGCACCACCTCCAATCTCATTTGCTTACAATCCTTGACCTGCCTGTTTCTCGAAATGTATCTCAACTGCAGTCACTACTTGGCAAGATGACATACTACATTCGGTTCATACTGAACGTCGCTCAGATCGCGGCTCCATTGCATCGCTTCCGTCGGAAAAATGAGCCTTTCGTATGGACTGAAGACTGTCAAGACGCATTTCAGAAACTCAAAAATGCCTCCTGTCTCCTGCCTCGAGTATGGATGTTTGCGATATCCTTTGGTTAGTTAGGTTTAAGTAGTTCTAAGTTCTAGGGGACTGGTGACTTCAGATGTTAAGTCCCATAGTGCTCAGAGCCATTTTAACCATGCTTTGCTTAGTGACAGATGTTTAGTGGGTTTTGACCCTGCCAAGCCAGTAGTTTTGCAAGTCGACGCTTCTTCCTACGGAATTGGCGCTGTGCTTTCGCACAAAATTATTGCAAGAGACGAACCTATCGCTTTTGGCTCAAAGATGTTAACTCAAACTGTGTGCAATTCTTGTCAAATTAAAGACGCTCTTGCTATTCTGTATGGTGTGATCAAATTCCATCACTAATTGTATGGTCGCAGATCACAAGCCTTTGCAGTCCTTGTTTTATCCATCAAAGCCGGTTCCTACACGCACAGCTCAGAACTTGCAACGTTGGGCTTTGTTGCTTTCGCAGTAACAGTATGAATTTGTGTACAGACCTACGACGAAGTATGGGAATGCAGACGCCCTATCTCGCCTTCCGATTGGCCCAGGATGAGTTTGATGCATCTGCTGCATCTTGTTACCAAATAGATACGCAGGACTCTAAATTGCTGGAATCTTTTCCCTTGCACTACAGAAGAATTGCACAGGCCATGGAATTAGACCCAGATTTTGCTGCATTACATTGGCACGTCTTGGACTCGTTCATTAAACAGTATTCAGAACTCAGTTGTGCGCCGATATTTTGGACGTCGGCTTAACTTTGCAATCCAACAGTGTGTGATTCTAATTCAAAATGGCAGTGGACAGTCGCGTGTGCTTATTCCCACAGTGTTGTGAAAGGATGTGTTGCGATTGCCCACCAGGGACATTGGGGAGTTGTTCGCACTAAACAGTTAGCGCGAGCACTTGGCAGGTCATGGACGCCCCTATTGAACAGGTGACGTCACAGTGTCGCGCATGCGCGGAAAACCAGTCGGTTCCTCCACAGAGATTCTCAGCTTGGCCTGAGATTCAATTGCCATGGCAACGATTGCACGATGTCTTTGCAGGAGCATTTTAGAACAGTCGTTAGCTCATAGTGGTAGACTCTTTTAGCAGGTTCCTATTTGCGGTCCCTGTGATTTCTACCACATCACATAGCACCATTCAAGCATTATCCTCCATATTTTGCATTGAAGGATAGCCAGAAGCACTTGTGTCGGACAACGGACAACAGTTCACTTCATGTGATTTTGAACAGTTTTGTGAGCGAAATGGCATTCGTCGTCTAACAAGTGCTCCGTTTCAGCCGCAGTCCAATTGGAAAGCAGGACGCTTCGTAATACTTTTAAGCAACAGATGGCCAAGTTTCGCAGTATCCACACACGGGAACAGGCACTGCAACACTTTCGCGCCTCTTGTCGCTCCCTCAACCACGAGACGGTCGATCACCGCGGATCTTCTGCATGGATACACCCATTGCAGCATCTGGCGCCACTTTTCAGGGTTTATGGCAACCATGGGTGCTGAGAAAGAGGCGTGATCCAGGAACGCTTTGGCTCTTTTATATACCATACTGGCCATTAAAATTGCTACACCACGAAGATGACGTGCTGCAGACGCGAAATTTAACAGACAGGAAGAAGATGCTGTGATATGCAAATGATTAGCTTTTCAGAGCATTCACACAAGGTTGGCGCCGGTGGCGACACCTACAACGTGCTGACACGAGGAAAATTTCCAATAGATTTCTCATACACAAACAGCAGTTGACCTGCATTTCCTGGTGAAACGTTGTTGTGATGCCTCGTGTAAGGAGGAGAAATGCGTACCATCACGTTTCCGACTTTGATGAAGGTACGATTGTAGCCTATCGCGATTGCGGTTTATCATATCGTGACATTGCTACTCGCGTTGGTCGAGATCGAACGACTGTTAGCAGAATATGGAATCGGTGGGGTCAGGAGGGTAATACGGAACGCCATGCTGGATCCAACGGCCTCGTATTACTAGTAATCGAGATGACAGGCATCTTATCCGCATGGCTGTAACGGATCGTGCAGCCACGTCTCGATCCCTGAGTTTGCAAGACAGCAACCATCTGTACGAACAGTCCGACGGCGTTTGCAGCAGCATGGACTATCAGCTCGGAGACCATGGCTGCAGTTACCCTTGACGCCGCATCACAGACAGGAGCGCCTGCGATGGTGTACTCAACGACAAACCTGGGTGCACGAATGGCAAAACGTCATTTTTTCGGATGAATCCAGGTTCTGTTTACAGCATCATGATGGTCGCATCCGTGTTTGGCAATATCGCGGTGAACGCACATTGGAAGCGTGTATTCGTCATCGCCATACTGGCGTATCACCCGGCGTGATGGTATGGGGTGCCATTGGTTACACGTCTCGGTCACCTCTTGTTCGCATTGACGGCACTTTGAACAGTGGACGTTACATTTCGTATGTGTTACGAACCGTGGCTTTACCCTTCATTCGATCCCTGCGAAACCCTATATTTCGGCAGGATAATACACGACCGCATGTTGTAGGTCCTGTACGGGCCTTTCTGGATACAGAAAATCTTCAACTGCTACCCTGGCCAGCACATTCTCCAGATCTGTCACCAATTGAAAACGTCTGGTCAATGGTGGCCGAGCAACTGGCTCGTCACAATACGCCAGTCACTACTCTTGATGAACTGTGGTATCGTGTTGAAGCTGCACGAGCAGCTGTACCTGTACACGCCATCCAAGCTCTATTTGACTCAATGTCCAGGCGTATCAAGGCCGTTATTAGGGCCAGAGGTGGTTGTTCTGGGCACTGATTTCTCAGTATCTATGCACCCAAATTGCGTGAAAATGTAATCACATATCAGTTCTAGTATAATATATTTGTCCAATGAATACCCGTTTATCATCTGCATTTCTTCTTGGTGTAGCAATTTTAATGGCCAGTACTTGATTACAGGTCCCGATGGTTTGCAGCGCCGACACCAGAACTAAATTCGTGCGTGGCAGTTGCTCTTTAATTCTGCTTCTTTTCTTCCAACAGATTCATGGCCTTACTGGACCGCCTTCTGGTGCCACCAGGCACACCAGGAGGAGTGGATGGACAATGCGCAATCGCTCCTCCATCCCAGCTCGCCAAACCGATGGATTTGGACCTTCCGTCGCTGTCGCCGTCATCACCCCAGGACACGTCCTCAGGCCTGGTCGTGTGCCCTGGCAGCAGTTTACAGGAGGATTTTCCATTTGCCTCGCAAGCCAGATGGCGGGGCACGGTCTGGAGTACGCCCTCCTCCACGGTGCGACATTTCAGAGGGGAGGAATATGCCTACATAAGCTGTCGCCAGCACACCGATCGTCAAAGGTGTAGCAAGAAGATCGATAGTAGGCGCAGGAGCAATTGCGCCTACCACGAGAGAGGCCAAAGACAGACTCGCAAGCAACAGGCCACCAACGCTCTCTCGACTGCAATCATTTAGGCCGCCGCAAGCCGGAGGGTTACAATCATGCAGTCACTCAGTCACTGACGCACTAATTCGCACTCCAGTTTGGCTTGTACCACAACACATGGACTCTATTCCAGTTACATGAAAACTTATAGTTCATGTAAATAAAAAACATGTTACTCCACAAGTGCAATTGTGTTTTGGAGAGAAGATACCAACTACCAATTACATCCTCTCCATTAAGAATGAGACTTCCACTTTGCAGAGGAGTGTGCGCTGATATGAAACTTCCTGGCAGATTAAAACTGTGTGTCCGATACAGTTTTAATCTGCCAGGAAGTTTCATATCAGCGCACACTCCGCTGCAGAGTGAAAATCTCATTCTGGAAACGTCCCCCAGGCTGTGGCTAATCCATGTCTCCGCAGTATCCTTTCTTTCAGGAGTGCTAGTTCTGCAAGGTTCGCAGGAGAGCTTCTGTAAAGTTTGGAAGGTAGGAGACGAGATACTGGCAAAAGTAAAGCTGTGAGTACCGGCCGTGAGTCGTGCTTCGGTAGCTCAGATGGTAGAGCACTTGCCCGCGAAAGGCAAAGGTCACGAGTTCGAGTCTCGGTCGGGCACACTGTTTTAATCTGCCAGGAAGTTTCATCCTCTCCATTGCTTCCATGGTACAAGACGCTTCAGTGGTGGAGACGAGGATACTACATCCTGATGGTAGACGCTATCGTCTGAGAAAAAAAAACTGCATATAGGGGTTGACATGGTCTCCAGAGACAGAAAAATATTTGTGTTGATCCATTGTGCTTTCTAGAACGACCAGATCAGCCAGGGAACGCCGCAAAAACATTCCCCAGTCCACAACGATCCCACCACCGGTTTGAACCCCTCCAACGATTGTTTCGGTGTGTTTTGTTTAAGATATTTCACGCTTGTGGAGCGTAAAGCGTGATTCATCTGAAAGGCCACCTTTCGTCGCTCACTGCACATCCTGTTGCGGTACAGGAGTGCAAATTCCAGTTTCCGTCGTCAACGAAGCGCAGTCAGCATAGGTGAATGAACGAGACGCCTGTTATGGAGGCAAGTACGCAACAATTATCGTTGAGTGATTGAAGATAAGATACTGTTGGTAGCCCTTGGTTTATGTGGACAGTCACTGCTCAACAGTTCCAAATGTATTCGCCCGTACACATCTCCCATCTCTGACTGGGTGAATACCTGGCTGGTACCCATTTCCCGCCTCAGTTAGATGATTCAAAAACGTTTAGAAAACGTTCGCACACTTTCAAGTGGGATAACAGTAGAAGAAGACAGTCGGGGTACACAAATTCTGTCCTGGGGAGATGTGAAGGAAATCCGGCTAACCTATACTACCACTAAGAAGGCCAAATACAGTAATTAACTTGTCTACCCCATGAAGATACAGGAGAAAGTCCAAAAAAATTAGAATGAAGTAATTAAAAACCCTGTGGAAGCGAACCATATGCACATTTGACAAGAGCAATACTTGGAATTATTGGTGTACCCACCTTGCAGTATCGACAACTATCTTTTTCATTGAAATTTCGTGTTTGCACTTTGATGACAAGTAAGTGAAGAAGTTACCACACGAAAACAATTTGTATTTTCGGAAATATAACTCTGTTAATTCTCCATGTGGAATCATACATTGTTTCAAGCAAGCTTTTTTGCTGAATAAAAACCAACTTATGGCTCTTGAAAATCATATGGTCATACTGTCTGTTGCATGGTTGCATGATGCTGTTTGTTGGCCGTGCGGTCTAACGCACGGCTTTCTGGGCGGGAAGGAGCGCCTGGTCCCCGGCACGAATCCGCCCAGCGGATTTGTGTCGAGGTCCGGTGAACTGGCCAGTCTGTGGATGGCTTTTAGGCCGTTTTCCATCTGCCTAGGCGAATGCGGGCTGGTTCCCCTTATTCCGCCTCAGTTACAATATGTCGGCGACTGCTGCGCAAGTTCTCCACGTACGCGTACACCATCATTACTCTACCACGCAAACGTAGGGGTTACACTCGTCTGGTGTGAGACGTTCCCTGGAGGGTGGGGGGGGGGGTCCACCGGGGGCGGAACCGCACAATAACCCTGGGTTCGGTGTGGGGCGGCGGAAGGGTGAAGTGGGCTGCGGTAGTCGTCGTGGGGTTGTGGACCACTGCGGCTGCAGCGGGGACGGAGCCTCTCCGTCGTTTCTAGGTCAACGGTTAACATACAATACAATACAATGTCACTGTTTACCTTAGGTTCATTAATCTTCAAACATTGATTGAAAACGAATGAAGCCGGCCGCGGTGGCCGAGTGGTTCTAGGCGGTTCAGTCCGGAATCGCGGTGCTGCTACGGTCGCAGGTTCGAATCCTGCCTCGGGCATGGGTGTGTATGATGTCCTTAGGTTACTTAGGTTTAAGTAGTTCTAACTCTAGGGGACTAATGACCTCAAATGTTAAGTCCCATAGTGCTCAGCGCCATTTGACCTATTTGAACGCGAATGAAGAGCTTTATAGGTGAAATCAATTTTAACCGGATCTAACATTTGGAGCTGTGGCAACGGCCTTGCCGCAGTGGTAACACCGGTTCCCATCAGATCATCGAGGTTAGCGCTGCCGGGCTGGGCTAGCACTTGGATGGGTGAGCATCTGGTCTGCCCAGCGCTGTGGGCAAGCAGGGTGCACTCAGCCCTTGTGAGGCAAACTGAGGAGCAACTTGATTGAGAGGTAGCGGTTCCGGTCTCGTAAACTGACATACGGCCGGGAGAGCGGTGTCGTGACCACATGCCCCTCTATATCAGCATCCAGTGACGATTTTGGGCTGAGGATGACACGGCGGCCGGTCGGTACCGCTCGGTCTTCCAGGGCCTGTTCGGACGTTGTTTAGTGTAGACTTTCGGGCTGCGGCACATTCCTCGTGGGTGTGATTTCTTCCCCCTGGACCTGTTAGCCTGGTATGGGAAGCGGTTCTAGGCGGATCAGTCCGTAACCGCGATGCTGCTACGGTCGCAGGTTCGACTCCTGCCTCGGGCATGGATGTGTTTTATGTCCTTAGGTTAGTTAGGTTTAAGTAGTTATAAGTCTAGGGGACTGGTGACCTCAGATGTTAATTCCCATAGCGCTCAGAGCCATTTGAACCGTTTTAACCTGGTATGGGACAAATAGGGCTTAGCACTGTGAGCAAGCAAAGTGGCGACTCACGAGTATCTGGTTGGGGCTAGCGTCGCGGTCCACGTCGTAGCGCACCACCAGCTGGCCGGAGACGCCCTCCTCGCCCCGTTGCCGCTGCTCCTCCTTGGTGGGCGACCAGCGCACGATGGCAGACAACGGCGTGGGCCGCTCGATGCGAGCCAGGGGGTCCGCTGCAACAGGTAACACTCGGTACTCTCAGGCTATGCCTTCTCTCCTTCGAATCAGGGCCACGTACCATTGCTTGTACGCTGATCGATCACTAAACCTAGGTCACCGACTGGAGTTGCACAAGTGCAGGTATTTGGTGGGCTGCTCTGTGTATCTGCGGGGCGGACAAGGACACCACACGGCAATCGGATTTTTGTGTTTTTCTGTATTTGTGCTAGGTGAAGTTCAGAACTCAAATATCAGTTTGTCAAAGCACTTCTATGAAACTCTTAAAAATTCTCAAGAAAATCGACTTTGAAGTTTTCAGAGCGTTGCAAATGCATCTATTTAATCGGCAAGGTGGCTCTATGTTAAGAGCTTACCTGCCATAAGAATGTCCTAGGTTGGATTCCCATACATGGTAACATTTTAGACAAAGGTGTATGTATGCAGACTCAAGTGATGAATGAAAATTTGTACCGAGGCTGGAATTCGAACCTAGGTCCCCAGCTCAGTACGCAGATGCGCTAACCACTACGCTACCCTGACACAGCGGCTTTGCACGTCTGTCCGGGCTACCCTAGCACGCCTCCCATTTCCATTCACGCCTCGGTCCACTTGGTATTCCCCCTGAACTCCAACAGCATTTCAGAAGCTCTCCAATCCAACATCGAACGAAATAGGAGAGCCAGCCTGAAACCACGGCATAGGTGCTTTAATCAAATGAAACACACCTTTATTCCTGTATTTTTTCGAGTCACAAATATCTTTGATGTACCGGGTGATCAAAAAGCCAGTATAAATTTGAAAACTTAATAAACCACGGAATAATGTAGATAGAGAGGTAAAAATTGACACACATGCTTGGAATGACATGGGGTTTATTAGAACCAAACAAAAAATAGTGTTGCTAGACGCGTGAAAGATCTCTTGCGCGCGTCGTTTGGTGATGAACATGTGCTCAGCCGCCACTTTCGTCATGCTTGGCCTCGCAGGTCCCCAGACCTCAGTCCGTGCGATTATTGGCTTTGGGGTTACCTGAAGTCGCAAGTGTATCGTGATCGACCGACATCTCTAGGGATTCTGAAAGACAACATCCGACGCCAATGCCTCACCATAGCTCCGGACATGCTTCACAGTGCTGTTCACAACAGTATTCTTCGACTACAGCTATTGTTGAAGAATGATGGTGGACATATTGAGCATTTCCTGTAAAGAACATCTTCTTTGCTTTGTCTTACTTTGTTATGCTAATTATTGCTATTCTGATCAGATGAAGCGCCATCTGTCGGACATTTTTTTGATCACCCGGTGTATACACAGATTGAAGCGACGAATGAAAATTAGTGCCAAACATGGGTTTCGAAACTGTGTCTCCTGCTCACTACGGAGATAGGGGGACTATCAAAACACTGTACCTGTCGACTGGTGTTGCTATTTTTACTGACAACGGAGGAGAGGTGAGCAGCGATTTCAAGAATGTTCGAGCTTCACTGTAGTGCTTGTTTATCCATTTATTTTTTACCTCGTCACGTTAAGAGTATGCACATACGCAATATTTTATGATTAGAACAGTGTGTGTCACAGCAAAAAGATTACAGAATATATTTACCTTTGACAGATTCATTTAATTGTTGTTGTTGTTGTTGTGGTCTTCAGTCCTGAGACTGGTTTGATGCAGCTCTCCATGCTACTCTATCCTGTGCAAGCTTCTCCATCTCCCAGTACCTACTGCAACCTACATCCTTCTGAATCTGCTTAGTGTATTCATCTCTTGGTCTCCCCCTACGATTTTTAACCTCCACGCTGCCCTCCAATGCTAAATTGGTGATCCCTTGATGCCTCAGAACATGTCCTACCAACCGATCCCTTCTTCTGGTCAAGTTGTGCCACAAACTCCTCTTCTCCCCAATCCTATTCAGTACCTCCTCATTAGTTATGTGATCTACCCACTTAATCTTCAGCATTATTCTGTAGCACCACATTTCGAAAGCTTCTATTCTCTTCTTGTCCAAACTATTTACCGTCCATGTTTCACTTCCATACATGGCTACACTCCATACAAATACTTTCAGAAACGACTTCCTGACACTTAACTCTATACTCGATGTTAACAAATTTCTCTTCTTCAGAAAAGCTTTCCTTGCGATTGCCAGTCTACATTTTATATCCTCTCTACTTGGACCATCATCAGTTATTTTGTTCCCCAAATAGCAAAACTCTTTTACTACTTTAAGTGTCTCATTTCCTAATCTAATACCCTCAACATCACCCGACTTAATTCGACTACATTCCATTATCCTCGTTTTGCTTTTGTTGATGTTCATCTTATATCCTCCCTTGAAGACACCATCCATTCCATTCAACTGCTCTTCCAAGTCCTTTGCTGTCTCTGACAGAATTACAATGTCATCGGCGAACCTCAAAGTTTTTATTTCTTCTCCATGGATTTTAATACCTACTCCGAATTTTTCTTTTGTTTCCTTTACTGCTTGCTCAATATACAGATTGAATAACATCGGAGAGAGGCTACAACCCTGTCTTACTCCCTTCCCAACCACTGCTTCCCTTTCATGTCCCTCGACTCTTATAACTGCCATCTGTTTTCTGTACAAATTGTAAATAGCCCTTCGTTCCCTGTATTTTACCCCTGCCACCTTTAGAATTTGAAAGAGAGTATTCCAGTCAACATTGTCAAAAGCTTTCTCTAAGTCTACAAATGCTAGAAACGTAGGTTTGCCTTTCCTTAATCTTTCTTCTAAGATAAGTCGTAAGGTCAGTATTGCCTCACGTGTTCCAGTATTTCTACGGAATCCAAACTGATCTTCCCCGAGGTCGGCTTCTACTAGTTTTTCCATTCGTCTGTAAAGAATTCGTGTTAGTATTTTGCAGCTGTGGCTCATTAAACTGATTGTTCGGTAATTCTCACATCTGTCAACACCTGCTTTCTATGGGATTGGAATTATTATATTCTTCTTGAAGTCTGAGGGTATTTCGCCTGTTTCATACATCTTGCTCACCAGATGGTAGAGTTTTGTCAGGACTGGCTCTCCCAAGGCCGTCAGTAGTACCAATGGAATTTCTTTTAATCTTAATTTCAAAATAGCGCAAATCACAATAATTTGACAGAATTAAAGGCAATGTGTTCTTATACCCATATCTAAATAACGTACTCCGCAAAGCACTGCTAGATGGCTAGCAGAAGGCACAAAGCATTGTACCACATATTAGGTCATTTCCGCTTACTACAAAAGCTTATGAAATGGAGAAAGAATGTCTTGTTCAGTGCCTCTATGGGCAATGTAACTAGGTTTTGTCTCTGCAATGCATTTGGGAGTGATACATAGTGGGCTGCAGTTCATATCTACATTTCTCACTTTACAGTGGCTCTAAAAGATAGGTAAGTGGGGCTTTGCGGTATAATTCGATCTATCTTCAAGGGTGTACTAATTATAGTTATTGAGAATTTTCCTGATGGTTTTCTCAGAATCGAAGAAACCTGTGACTATTTCCAGAATGAGATTTTCACTCTGCAGCGGAGTGTGCGCTGATATGAAACTTCCTGGCAGATTAAAACTGTTCTGCAAGGTTCGCAGCAGAGCTTCTGTAAAGTTTGGAAGGTAGGAGACGAGATACTGGCAGAAGTAAATCTGTGAGGACCGAGCGTGAGTCGTGCTTCGGTAGCTCAGATGGTCGAGCACTTGCCCGCGAAAGGCAAAGGTCCCGAGTTCGAGTCTCGGTCGGGCACACAACAATATTTTAAGATGGGATGCACAAGAGTTTTGTAAGCATTCTCGTTTGTATAGTGTAATCGCTGATAATCACATTGTAAAAGTCCGTGGCACAACGTGGGAATGACGCAGATGACGCTGTAGATGATATAAAAGTCATATTTTCTGTCTATTCATTCGTCCGCAGCTCGTGGTCGTGCGGTAGCATTCTCGCTTCCCGCGCTCGTGTTCCCGGGTTCGATTCCCGGCGGGGTCAGGGATTTTCTCTGCCTCGGGCTTGGATGTGTGTGATGTCCTTAGGTTAGTTAGGTTTAAGTAGTTCTAAGTTCTAGGGGACTGATGACCATAGATGTTAAGCCCCATAGTGCTCGGGGCCATTTGAACCATTTTGTCTATACATTTTGAGAAGTTACAGACAGATGCGAAGTGCATATAGCACAGACAACGAAATGTGACAGTGAATACAGCGAGAAGAGTCTCGGCGGGGTCTTACGCTATTTTATACAGCACGCTGTCTGCTGCGCAGCTAGCTAGCCCGGCAACCGCGTGGTCCATACAGGCCAGCACGCGGTAAGGGCTGGGCAGGATAAAATCGGTATCACGCACCATTGCAATATACATATAGATTCTTAACACTATTTCTTAAAACTTGGTAAGTGGTCTTTAACGGTATACTTCGCATTTACCTTTCAGCGTCTGCTAATACCTTATCAATCGTAACTGTCCCATTGGCTCTGGGGTCAATATGACGCCATAAGTACTTTGGGACATGTATCTCCCTTGTTTTCAAAACTATTATTTTCAAAATCTATAATTTTTCCCTCCGAGTCCATTGTATCCTATGATGTTTCCTTCATTTTTATATTTACAACACATTAAAATTTATTCACAGTTTTCGCACTGAATACCACTGGGATCATTGTGACCCAAAGTTTAATTGTTTGTTTGTTTCGTGAATGTAACATTTATGAAAACAGAATGATGAATTTTGAGCTGAACAGCTGTTACATGAAACACCTGCAGGAATGAAAATATTATTTTCTGCTTATTTTTATCCATATTAGTGTTTCCTGCATCAGCTGTTGTTTTACTTTTCCTAATACCACTGGGGTCAATATGACTCCACAAGCACATTAGAATACGTATCTCTATTGTTGACGGCTGGAACACCTGGCTGCTCAAAAGAGATTTGGTGCTTATTCGTAAGGATATTATCGGCAATAGGTGAGGTTTCTAGATCTCTGTAGGGGAGACTGGGGTTAGTTGGCACAAGATAAGGGGCTACTTGGCACACAACATGTATTTTCTTCCACCGTGAGGTTAGAGAGCTGCTAGTGGGAGGTGGGGGTTATGTAAAGATGCGTTATCCACCGTTACTTCAGTCTGCTTAGAAGAGTCACGGAGGCAGTACCTTTGTTTCATCTTTTTCTGACTGAAACTCCTTTGTTCTGCTGAACCCGTAGATCGAAATGTCGTGCCACTGATGGTAGTTTTGGAAAGAATGGTTAACCGTGGTTGCATGTGTGTATATAATCTTTACAATTAATGAAATTTTCCAGGCTGTTATGCCGTGGTCGAATGAATGTCACCTTATAAATCAACGTTTCGTCCCCATCTGCGAAGGACATTTTCAAGGGGAATCATAGCTTCTTTTGAACGTCCGATTCACACCCTGGCTCGCTGCTGATTACATTTAGGCATGGGGTCAGTTGGCATAGCAATGGCAACTCGCTCTCCAAACCTACGTCAACTACACACCATATTGAAATGAAATGAAGTCCCATGTTTCTTTACAGAGCATAGGGGAACGATGCGGGAGACCCGCACCGCCTTACTAGGCAAGGTCCTAGTGGAGGTGGTTTGCCATTGCCTTCCTCCGACCGTAATGGGGATGAATTATGATGATGAAGACGACACAACAACACCCAGTCATCTCGAGGCAGGGAAAATCCCTGACCCCGCCGGGAATCGAACCCGTGACACCGTGCTCGGGAAGCGAGAGCGCTACCGCGAGACCACGAGCAGCGGACATACACTATATTACTGTTCATTAAAAAGGAAGCAATTTTTTTTGAAAATGAATAAATACAGGTCACTCCATTAAAAAATCGCCCTTTCGCGCGGGCCATGAAAGCAGCCCAACCGTGACCGAAAAAGATTTACTGCTGTTCTAGCACACAGTCCCATCAATGACAGAATCACTGCTGAAAAAGTCAAAAAGAAGAAAAATCCATCAACAATCAAGAAGGGTGACATGGCTAGATTTGACAAGTGTAAGAAGAAAGAACTTCCTAGAACTCGTCGATCTCACTTTTCCTCTATGTATTCTGATGACAGCATGTCAGACATTAGCTATGCTGAAAGTGACGTAAGATAGTCCTTCCTTGACAGTCAGAGACTGAACCTCCCCGTGGCGAAGAGGTTTTACCCTCAGCCTCCTACCAAGACTATGGTGAGGGTTCTCCACTGTTTCAACGAACCATGGAGAACCGCAAAAAGATGCTAACAGATCACCCTGAACAAGAGCATCAACGGATATCCCACAATATTAAGAACTTCCTTATCACCAGCAATACCACGCAAATGACTTTTTTGGTGAAGTCCCGTGTCCGCCAGCACCCTGGAAAGATGTCGAAACAAATGGCAACGAGATTCCCGTGTCCACTACGGCCAGAAAAGGTAAAACTGATGGTGGACAGACGAGGATGGCTCAGTTTGATAAGGTAAAGTAAAATTGTGCGGAAATTGAACCCATCTGTTCAAATGAAGAGATGCCCTACGCCCACACTCGTGGCTTATTTAAAACATTGAGCTAATTTTATTCGGATAACTGTAGATATTGATAGCTATAATAATAAAAGCAAAATTATTTTTCATGATGAATTCAGTTTTAGTTCATACATTTAAATACATACTGTTGTTCATACACTTAAGTAGAATTTGCGTTTGTTAAAATATTATATCTTCATGAGGACTTTATTTTTTGAAGAATTTAGACTTTGAAAAGGAAGTGGCTCCATATTTGCAAAAAAAAAAAAAATTAAATTTGTGGCACAGCTTGACAAGAAGAAGGGACCGGTTGGTAGGACATGTTCTGAGGCATCAAGGGATCACAAATTTAGCATTGGAGGGCAGCGTGGAGGGTAAAACTCGTAGAGGGAGACCAAGATGTGAATACACTAAGCAGATTCAGAAGGATGTAGGTTGCAGTAAGTACTGGGAGATGAAGAAGCTTGCACAGGATGGAGTAACATGGAGAGCTGCATCAAACCAGTCTCAGGACTGAAGACCACAACAACAACAACCAACTAGCCCTGGTCTCCCTTACTTTATGTGCTGCTGACGTTCGGTACAGCGCCGGAAAACGGTTGGAACATAATGTTCCACATAGCTATTGCCATGTTAACATGAAATATAGTAAATACCTGGGACTCCGGAGCTATGATTATTCCTCAGACGTTGAGCCTAGTGAAGGATAGTAATTATTAAACTGCTCGGTAACAAGATCACTTACATCAAAACACAAAGTCAAATCTCCCTGAACACTCTCCCAAATTTGTAGCAGAAGATCTCGTTTGCCTTGTACTTTAGGTCGTTTGACGCGAATGACGACTTACTGGCATTGTCCGGCGTGTCCAGGATCTCGTTGGTCTCCTGCAGTCTGGGCACCTCCACCAGCCGCAGGGGTGCCTGCTCTTCTATGCGCACCTCCACCGCCAGATCATCTACGGGCTGCAACAAATAACAGTTGGCAGTCGCATTCAGATCCACCGGAAAACACTGACCGCTGCTCAGTAAAGCTGAAACAATAACTTATTACAGCCGAAGTTTTACATTACGCAATTTCAGATGTAACTTATTAGCGAGTTACGCACCAACAGGGTCCTCAACCATACGTTCTCTGCGCGTATTACAACAGTATGGACAGTTTGTGTCCATGAGAAATCTGGCGCTTCTCTAAGGGCAAGCAGAATCGTTTATAATATTTTCTTCACTGCGACAGTAAGACCTTTTGTTGTCACTGCCATTATTACCTGATTCGTCCCCGTGTGAATCAGATCTACGATAGTGTAATGAGAATCTTCAGTATCTACTGTGTCATCTTTCTCTCTCTATTTCCTTTTACACTAGTTAAGACACTCCACTCATATACGGTTATGAGAGGGGTTGCGTCCAAACCGTTAGGCTTAAGTTCTCCATGGAATTCCTACATCAATAAAAGGAAATATCGAGGTAGTTCCTGTGGGAAGAACGTGATCAATATTCTTCACTATTACAGTACTGTCCTATCCGAGTTTGAGCACCACATCCAATGCCTCAGACGTCGAAGAGAGTTAACCTTTCATCTTTACTTTTTATCTGTACTTATGCCCTTTCCTGACGGCAACATCTCTGTCTATGTATGAGTGTGTGCGTGTGAGAGAGACGGGGGAGGGAGAGAGAGGGGGGGGGGGAGAGGGGAGAAAGGATAACGGTGAGGTTGTCTTGGTGTGGGGCAGTAACTATTTTGGCTACTTATTTCGTCACACACTATCAACGACATAATGTTGGCCCTAGTTTTAATTATGAATAAGAACCTTCAGTGGTGGGGAAGATGTCGAAAACGACAACACTAAAGACAACAGACAATCGCAAGAAATATGCAACAGTAACTTGTGCAGTCTGATATTTCCTCAGCTTATTAAATGCTTTGAAGCAACTCCCATCTCCTTCTGCCATTAGCTATGTAATGTAAGACTTTATCGGTTCATATGGCTTCCAGTATTAACAATGATTTGTAGTTCATTAACCTGTATGTTCATGTAATGCGTGAAAGGGTATTTGTTATTGTTTCAGGAATGTTTTGGGGCATAGGATTTGTTGCTATAAGAATTACCACATGCAGCGCTAGGAAACATGTGTGACAGAGCATGAAGACGTGTACTGATTTACATCTTTCTGTAATAATACTTGGCCAATAGGACGGGAAGAAGTGACAGCTGCTGGAGACAACTTATTCCACAAAGTTACTACACATACCAGTAAAACTGTAGATATTCTGTAGTTATCTGTGGCTGTCGAACGTCATTCGCTGGTATTCCGTCACGGACTGGCACATCGCTTCTGCTTGGAATCCGCTATTCATGTGAGATGAAGAAATTAAAATCAAGGAGTTATTCAGAAGTTGGCAAATAAACTAAATACCGAAATAAATTAATCGGCTGACCAACCAATAAATGCCAAACCAGTATTAATTACAGAAGAGTTGTATGAGTTAAACAGGGCTACAGAAATGTAGTAAGTATTTTTGATACAGCGTGTACATAACCAAAGTTCCTGTAGAAAGAAAACCACTGATCAGAATGGCACAAACTAGTACTGCGTATTATTGACGTAGGGGGTAAACATCAATGAAACAAAAAAAAAAATTATCGAAAATCGTACCAATAGATTTAGCCATAAGCCTCATAACGTAAATAGGGCCGGCCTCAAATGACAGATGACTGCAATACGACGCCAGTGTTTTGGGTTAGTTAAGCAAGCCCATCCACCACGGCGAGGTCGTACCACGTCGCATGGGAAACATAGGTTTTAATTAGAGGCCAACGTTGTTGTTGTTGTGGTCTTCAGTCCTGAGACTGGTTTGATGCAGCTCTCCATGCTACTCTATCCTGTGCAAGCTTCTTCATCTCCCAGTACCTACTGCAACCTACATCCTTCTGAATCTGCTTAGTGTATTCATCTCTTGGTCTCCCTCTACGATTTTTACCCTCCACGCTGCCCTCCAATGCTAAATTTGTGATCCCTTGATGCCTCAAAACATGTCCTACCAACCGATCCCTTCTTCTAGTCAAGTTGTGCCACAAACTTCTCTTCTCCCCAATCCTATTCAATACCTCCTCATTAGTTACGTGATCTACCCATCTTATCTTCAGCATTCTTCTGTAGCACCACATTTCGAAAGCTTCTATTCTCTTCTTGTCCAAACTAGTTATCGTCCATGTCTCACTTCCATACATGGCTACACTCCATACAAATGCTTTCAGAAACGACTTCCTGACACCTAAATCTATACTCGATGTTAACAAATTTCTCTTCTTGAGAAACGCTTTCCTTGCCATTGCCAGTCTACATTTTATATCCTCTCTACTTCGACCATCATCGGTTATTTTACTCCCTAAATAGCAAAACTCCTTTACTACTTTAAGTGTCTCATTTCCTAATCTAATTCCCTCAGCATCACCCGACTTAATTCGACCACATTCCATTATCCTTGTTTTGCTTTTGTTGATGTTCATCTTATATCCTCCTTTCAAGACACTGTCCATTCCGTTCAACTGCTCTTCCAAGTCCTTTGCTGTCTCTGACAGAATTACAATGTCATCGGCGAACCTCAAAGTTTTTACTTCTTCTCCATGAATTTTAATACCTACTCCGAATTTTTCTTTTGTTTCCTTTACTGCTTGCTCAATATACAGATTGAATAACATCGGGGAGAGGCTACAACCCTGTCTCACTCCTTTCCCAACCACTGCTTCCCTTTCATGCCCCTCGACTCTTATAACTGCCATCTGGTTTCTGTACAAATTGTAAATAGCCTTTCGCTCCCTGTATTTTACCCCTGCCACCTTCAGAATTTGAAAGAGAGTATTCCAGTCAACATTGTCAAAAGCTTTCTCTAAGTCTACAAATGCTAGAAACGTAGGTTTGCCTTTTCTTAATCTTTCTTCCAAGATAAGTCGTAAGGTCAGTATTGCCTCACGTGTTCCAACATTTCTACGGAATCCAAACTGATCTTCCCCGAGGTCCGCTTCTACCAGTTTTTCCATTCGTCTGTAAAGAATTCGCGTTAGTATTTTGCAGCTGTGACTTATTAAACTGATAGTTCGGTAATTTTCACATCTGTCAACACCTGCTTTCTTTGGGATTGGAATTATTATATTCTTCTTGAAGTCTGAGGGTATTTCGCCTGTCTCATGCATCGTGCTCACCAGATGGTAGAGTTTTGTCATGACTGGCTCTCCCGAGGCTATCAGTAGTTCTAATGGAATGTTGTCTACTCCCGGGGCCTTGTTTCGACTCAGGTCTTTCAGTGCTCTGTCAAACTCTTCACGCAGTATCTTATCTCCCATTTCGTCTTCATCTACATCTTCTTCCATTTCCATAATATTGTCCTCAAGTACATCGCCCTTGTATAAACCCTCTATATACTCCTTCCACCTTTCTGCCTTCCCTTCTTTGCTTAGAACTGGGTTGCCATCTGAGCTCTTGATATTCATACAAGTGGTTCTCTTCTCTCCAAAGGTCTCTATAATTTTCCTGTAGGCAGTATCTATCTTACCCCTAGTGAGACAAGCCTCTACATCCTTACATTTGTCCTCTAGCCATCCCTGCTTAGCCATTTTGCACTTCCTGTCGATTTCATTTTTGAGACGTTTGTATTCCTTTTTGCCTGCTTCATTTACTGCATTTTTATATTTTCTCCTTTCATCAATTAAATTCAATATTTCTTCTGTTACCCAAGGATTTCTATTAGCCCTCGTCTTTTTACCTACTTGATCGTCTGCTGCCTTCACCACTTCATCCCGCAGAGCTACCCATTCTTCTTCTGCTGTATTTCTTTCCCCCATTCCTGTCAATTGTTCCCTTATGCTCTCCCTGAAACTCTCTACAACCTCTGGTTCTTTCAGTTTATCCAGGTCCCATCTCCTTAAATTCCCACCTTTTTGCAGTTTCTTCAGTTTCAATCTGCAGTTCATAACCAATAGATTGTGGTCAGAATCCACATCTGCCCCAGGAAATGTCTTACAATTTAAAACCTGGTTCCTAAATCTCTGTCTTACCATTATATAATCTATCTGAAACCTGTCAGTATCTCCAGGCTTCTTCCATGTATACAGCCTCCTTTCATGATTCTTGAACCAAGTGTTAGCTATGATTAAGCTATGCTCTGTGCAAAATTCTACAAGGCGGCTTCCTCTTTCATTCCTTCCCCCCAATCCATATTCACCTACTATGTTTCCTTCTCTCCCTTTTCCTACTGATGAATTCCAGTCACCCATGACTATTAAATTTTCGTCTCCCTTCACTACCTGAATAATTTCTTTTATCTCGTCATACATTTCATCAATTTCTTCATCATCTGCAGAGCTAGTTGGCATATAAACTTGTACTACTGTAGTAGGCATGGGCTTTGTGTCTATCTTGGCCACGATAATGCGTTCACTATGCTGTTTGTAGTAGCTAACCCGCACTCCTATTTTTTTATTCATTATTAAACCTACTCCTGCATTACCCCTATTTGATTTTGTATTTATAACCCTGTAATCACCAGACCAAAAGTCTGGCCAACAACCGGATAAAAAGCAAAATGATATAGAATTATAATTTCGTGAGACAGGTGCAAGACATATTCAATATGCTATCACCCGTTTTCTACCACAGGTTGAAATCGAGAAGCAGCATCTTCCACAGCAGACCGGGGTGTCACGGGGGTCACGTTCTAAACGCGTGGAGCAATGCTTGCCGTCAGTTCAGCAAGTAATTGGAGCAGTGAACTCAGAATCTTTCAGAAAATCTTACAGCCATAAGTAACACTGATTAGATCAGGTGACATGGACGTCCAGGTTGTAGGGGGATGATGTCTGATAACTCTAGTATTTTCGAAATACTTCTGCAGCAGCCGCTCCGATGACTGTGTAGTGTGCGGAGGAGCGCCATCTTTCATAAAAATGATCGTATCTACAGATCCACGCTGTTGGAAGGTTGAAATGATGTTGGTGCGCAAAACAATCTCAGGTCATTTACTAATGATGGTACAGGTAACAGGGCTGGCAGGACTCATCTTCTCGAAACTATACGACCGTACGATACACGATGCCCCCAACACACACCACACCGTCACCTTTGCAGAATGAAACTGTACCGGTTGATGTGCGTGCGGATTTTCCGTTGCCCAAATTCTGTAGTTCTGTGTATTTACATGGAAATGGGCTTCGTCTGTCCGCAAAATATTCCACGGCCGTTCATTGCCCACTCCCATGCGAACAAGAATTTCCAGAACGAATGTTTGTCTAGCTGGTAGGTCAACAGGAAGCAACTCCAGAACATGGGTGATTTTGTATGGATAGTACTGCAGAATATTTCGTAGGATTTTATGCACATTGCTCACAGACATGACCAACTTTCGGTCAGTTCCCCGTGTAGTGCATGTTTGCACACCACCGCTCGACCCCTCTTGCAGTGCTGTGGTCACATCTTCGACAGACATCGGTTCAATTACATTCCTTCCTCTGCCACGTTGCACTACAAAAGAATCTGTGTTTTCTAGTTTTGTAATCATTTTCTTCAGACCCTTTGTAGACATCCGACATCTGCCTTTTTTTCATACTCTTGCATTCGGAACTACCGCAGGGCCACTGGCGCTCAGTTGTCGTTCTTACGAAAGAGCTTTACTAGCAGCACGGGATCCTTCACGGAGACAGCCAAGTTGGGCTTCTCGGATGCAAACTCAGGAAGATCCGTGTGCCACGCCTCTGCTGGTCGCAGCGCCATCTGTTAATACAAGTTTCTTTGTTTTTGTTCCATGACTTTTCTTCTTGCGCCAATAATACGAGGGGGGACCCAAAAGAAACCGGACGCCGTGGGCGCTGCCACTCGTAGACGTAGTGCAGGGTTCTCACGCTAGATGGTGTAGTACAGACCTTCATGAAACAGCTGTGGAGACGGCGTCAGTGTAGAGCTGAACGTGGAAGTGTGGTATTGTGTTTCTCTGACTGTTGGCGGGTTACCTCTGCGAAGTCGCTGTGGCAACTTTAAAAGAACAAAGAGTGTGTGTGAAATTTTGTTTCCTGCTTTAAAATAAAACTGTAACGGACACACACCAAATGCTTCAGGAAGCTTTCCAGGAGGACGCTATGAGCCGCACACAGGTTTTCGAGTGGTTTGGGCTCTTTAAACGTGGTGACATGTATGTTGAAGACCAAGATCATTCATGGACGCCATTCAACATCGCGGAATGAGAACATTGAAAAGGTCCGCCAAAGATCAGCGAGGATCGTCGCCAAACGATCGACCAAATTTCAGCAGAGACAGGAATTAGTTGGAGCTCGTGCCAGTGGATTTTGAGTGAGGATTTGCACATGAGACGTGTTGCTGCTAAATTTGTTCCGCGCCTTCTCACACAGGAGCAAAAAACGATCCGCATGAATGTGTGTCAGGACTTGAAAACAGAGATTGCACGTGATCCAATCTTCTTGAACAAAGTCATTACAGGGGATGAGAGTTGGTGTTACGGGTATGACCCAGAAACGAAGCAAGTGTCAAGTTAGTGGAGGACTCCCAACTCTCCCAGACCAAAAAAAGAAAGGCAAGTGAGGTCAAATGTGAAGACGATGATCATTGTCTTTTTTGATGTTCGTGGAATTGTGCATCGCGAATTCGTACTTCCTGGCCAGACTGTTAACCAGCATTTGTACTTGGATGTTTTAAGGCGTCTGCGAGAGGATGTGAGGAGGACACGCCCGGAACTTTGGCGATCAGGTATCAGGTGACTGGTTTCTGCATCACGACAACGCTCCAGCACACACGGCCTTACGAGTGACCCACTATTTGGCATCTCAGAGGTGGACTGTCGTTCCCCACGCTCCGTATTCGCCGGACCTAGCCCTGTGCGACTTTTTCCTATTTCCACGAATGAAAAAAACGCTAAAAGGGGAGCGTTATGATGATGTGGAGGCGGTAAAAACAGCTTCGCAAAGGGCACTGGACAATATCAAACTTGAAGAGTTCCAAACATGCTTCCAACAGTGGGAAAAGAGACTTGACAAGTGCATCGCACGTAATGGAGAGATTTTGAAGGCGACTGAAATAATTTTGTAAAAAGGATCATCAATAAATTTTGTATGACAACAATCCGGTTTCTTTTGGGTCCCCCCCTCGTATACTGATACAATTTGACGTTATTCTGAGAGATGACTCTCTTTCTACAGCGTCTTGAAACTAGAACATAAATTGTGGACGCCATGTATATTAGTTACCTCTTCCTTCACAATGTCGTTTCTAAAAGACAAATATCGCCGTGTATCGAGTTCTTAGATAATTACCAGAACGCCGGCTTGTCCTATTTGGGCTTATGGTCTGTCTACAGTAATCCCGTCATTTTATTTTTTCTAATAGATTCAGTGACTGTGAATATATATTTGTGACATGAATTTAGTTCAAAACATTTTTTTAAAATTTTCTAACAAAAATCGTCTAAATATGTTATATTATCTCATTTAAGGGTCTACATGTCATGCACTGTGATGCAGCTCACTGCAAAAGCGTTTTTTGACATATTACACGGATGAGCCAAAACATTGTGACCACCTGCATAACAGTTTGTTTGTCCATCTTTCGAACGAAATGTGTCACTGATCCTGTGTATGAGGGATCAGACAGTTTGATGGTAGGTTTGTGGAGATATATGGTACTAGATGTCCACGCACAGGTCACGTAATTCGCGTAAATAACGGGTAGCTGATTTTTGTACGCGGTGATGGTGCCCCATAGCGAACCAGATGTGTTCCACAGAATTTACATCAGGCGTGTCAGTTCACTAAAATGCTCTTGAAACCACTGTAGCATGGTTCTCGGTCTGAGACACGGACAATTATACTGCTGAAAGACGACATCGCCGTCTGGGAAGACATCAAGCGTGAAGGGTGGCAGGTGGTTCGCGGCTGTCAGTGTGTCTTCGATTACTACCACAGGTCCCATGCAGCCACAGGATAACGCCTCTCACGGCATAATACTGCTCCCACAACCTCCGTCCGTGATGCACTGCACGTTTCGTTCGCCTTAATGACGCCGTTTGTGGAGACGGCCATCGACCAAGTGTAGCAAAAATGTGATTCAACCTAATAGGCGACACGTTTCCATTGATCAACGGTCGAATTCCGATCCGATGATCCAGAGACCACTGCAATAGTAGATGACGATGTCGTTGGTTCAACATGTGGGCTCCATGTTCAACAATGTGTTATGAACAGCGCGCTCCGAAACACTTGTGCGTGCACCACCATTGTGCTCTTTTGGCAGAGGTGCCACAGATCTCCATCTATCCTATTTTACAGAGCAGACAAGTCTCCGAACCCCTAGTTCTGTGAAGAGTCGTGGGCGTCGAACCATATCGCGCCTAGTGCTCGTTTCACTGTTCTTCTATCTCAATCCGTAGAGGCTCACGACAGTAGCACATGAACAATCGACCAGCTTCACCGTTTGAGAGATACTCGTTCACAGATTCTGCGCAATAATAATCTGCTCTTAGTCAAAGTCGCTTATCTTAATGGATTTCCTCATTTTCAGCCATATCTTCGCTAGTGTGATTCCCTGTCCGTGTCTGCTCTGCTAACATACATACGTGTAACTTGTCCGCAGTTCCACTAGGCGGCATCGAGCGTCGCGGTGGGCAGTGGTCATAATGTTTTGTCCGCTCAGCGTATGTGACAACGTTGGAGATTAGTATGCCCAAGCCGCTCACAACTAGTTATGCGATAACAAATTCATTTTAATGTTACATGGCTTTAACATCCATTTTCTTCTCTCCTGTGACAGAAGTAACTCAAAAATGGTTATAACTTCTCTACTTGTTGTGGTAGATGAGATTATAATTTTAAGCGATAGGGTTCAGAATATCTTTTCATCTCAGATGAATAGTGGATTCCAAGCAGAAGCAATGTGCCAGTCCGTGGCGGAATACAAGTGCATGCCGTTCGACAGCCACAGATAACTACAGAATGTCTACAGCGATGATACCTTTCATTAGGCCAATGGACATAGATGGTTAAAAAATTTACATGAGGGGAAATCAGACTTAAAGGTAAACAACGTATTGAAAGACTATAAAATGAGTCCATTGACATGAAAAGTCAACGAGGATCGAACTCATTAGGGCCCACATCGTGTCACATTCCATAAGTTTGTTGAGTAACAGTGGTTGCAGTGCCATACGGAAAATTGTGGAAAGCTCGGAATATTTCAAAGTGAGCACTAGTGTGTGTATTGCATATTAAACCGGGGACCTAGAAACGACGGAGAGGCTTCGTCCCGCCTCAGCCCTCAGTGGTTCACAACCCCACAACAGGCCACTGCAGTTCACCCACCCCACCGTCGCCCCACGCCGAACCCAGGGTTATTGTGCGGTTCGGCCTCCAGTGAACCCCCCCACCCTCCCCCCCTCCCCCCCTTCCCCCAGGAAAGTCTCATACCAGACGAGGTAATGTGGTAGAGTAATTATGGTGTACGCATACGTGGAGACGCTGTTTGCGCAGCAAAAGCCGACGTAGTGTAACTGAAGCGGAATAAGGGCAACCAGCCCGCATTACCCGAGGCGGATGGAAATCGCCTTAAAAACCATCCACAGTCTGGCCGGCACGCCGGACCTCGACACCAATCCACTGCGCGTGTTCGTGCCGGGGACCGGCACGCCTTCCCGCTCGGGAAGCAGCGCGTTAGACCGCGCGGCTAGCTCTGTGGGCAGGTGGGCACTTTGTTTTTGCCGAAGCTTGAGGGAGAGCAGGTTGTAGTCCTCTCTGATATGCACGAAACATTCAAAGTCAATGACAGAAGATGAAATGTGGACGTATTTTTATGAACTGGGAGACGGAGTTTAATTCAGCTGATGGTATGACACCTCTTACCAATGGCCTGAGAAATTTAAGTCAGCGATGAACAGAGAAAGCCGTGGTGCTTATTTTTTTAATGAAAAGAGTGCCAGTCTTTTTAAATATCTTAGACGTGGTCGCAGCATATAACAATGCGTGATACACTGACAAGGGAACCTCCCCATCCCACCCCCCTCAGATTTAGTTATAAGTTGGTACAATGGATAGGCCTTGAAAACCTGAACACAGATCAATTGAGAAAACAGGAAGAAGTTGTGTGGAACTGTGAAAAAATAAGCAAAATATACAAACGGAGTAGTTCATGGGAAGATATGCAACATCAAAGACACTGGGAACGCAGGAGCGCCGTTGTCTCGTGGTAACGTGAGCAACTGCGGAACGAAAGGTCCTGGGTTCAAATCTTCCATCGAGTGTGAAGTTTAATTTTTTATTTTCAGTTTATGTGACAAACTCTTATGTTTTCATCACTTTTTTGGGAGTGATTATCACATCCACAAGAAAACCTAAATCGGGCAAGGTAGAAGAATCTTTTTACCCATTCGCCAAGTGTACAAGTTAGGTGGGTCGACAACATATTCCTGTCATGTGACGCACATGCCGTCACCAGTGTCGTATAGAATATATCAGATGTGTTTTCCTGTGGAGGAATCGGTTGACCTATGACCTTGCGATCAATTGTTTTCGGTTGCCATTGGAGAGTCACGTCCTTTCGTCTACTAATCGCACGGTTTTGCGATGCGACCGCAAAACACAGACACTAAACTTATTACAGTGAACAGAGACGTCAATGAACGAACGGACAGATAATAACTATGCAAAAATAAAGTAAAATTTTCACTCGAGACGTCAATGAACGAACGGACAGATAATAACTATGCAAAAATAAAGAAAGTAAAATTTTCACTCGAGGGAAGACTTGAACCAAGGACCTCTCGCTCTGCAGCTGCTCACGCTACCACGGGACCAGGGCGCTCCTGAGCTCACATTCTCCATGATGTTGCCTATGTGCCCCATGGACTACTCAGTTTGTATATTTCGCTTATTTTTTCACAGTTCCACACAACTTCTTCCTGTTTTCTCAATTGATCTGTGTTCAGTTTATCAAGGCCTATCCACTGTGCCAACTTATAACTAAATCTGAGGGGGGTGCGATTGGGAGGTTCCCTTGTGAGACAATCCAACAGGTTGGAGCTGTCATTAGAAGGTGCACAAGTATCAGAGACAGATAAATTCACTATAACAATGTGCAAATGCATCATGGAGCCTTGATTTGCCATACACCAAACTCAAAATTTTTGCCTAATAAAACATAATTTTCTCGGAAAAGGATTTGCTGACACATGCAAAGTGGCAGTGGATGTGCAAAAGTGGGTACAATAGTGGCGACAGGATCTACTTTAAAGCATGGTTAAGAGCTGGGTTCAGCTATGCTGCAAATACATCACATTCCTGTTAACGAAGTTTTTCTTGAATAGTACCTATGTATAAAGAACTAGTTTCCACAACTACGTTGGCTAGTAAGGAAGCGATGGTTATATTTGCCTTAGTGTCGGTATATGCATCGTGTGAATCCCGTGGCGAAACAGTTTAGTTTCGCAGCTATTCACGTGTCATCTCCCCCACATGGACTTGTTCTTCTATTCAAAATCTTTAAAATACTGCGGCAGTGATGTTCATCCATCACAAAAGGTCACTTCTTTCACTACCGCACTACACTTATAGGGCATCCCGAAAAGACACGCACCGACGTCACATAATATGAAATGGCCTTAACACGAACTACGTCACGATACTTATGTTAAGCCACTTAACGAATATTAATAATAGCACCATTAATGACGCCGTGAATTTTCTTTGCACTAGTGGCATAAATACACTCACAGAAAAAAATAGCAACACCAGAGGTAATTAATATAGACTAATGAAATTTCGGGAATACACTTGTCTAGGTAACATATTTGAGTGATTAACACTGCAAGATCACAGGTTAATGTAGGTGCGATATAAGCAATTGCAAATGTGAAATGCTGCTACATTAATAACCGGTGTGACGGCCAGATTGTTGACGCTGGAGGTGTTGTCCAGTGATGTCTTATAAGCACTAGAAACAGACCTGCTGATCGACCAGGGCAAGGCAACGTGCCGACATTCTACTGGGTGTTACAAAAAGGTACGGCCAAACTTTCAGGAAACATTCCTCACACACAAATAAAGAAAAGATTTTATGTGGACATGTGTCCGGAAACGCTTAATTTCCATGTTAGAGCTCATTTTAGTTTGTTCTTCCACCTACGCTCAATGGAGCACGTTGTCATGATTTCATACCTGTGCTGCTAGAACATGCGCCTTTACAAGTACGACACAACATGTGGTTCATGCACGATGGAGCTCCTGCACATTTCAGTCGAAGTGTTCGTACGCTTCTCAACAACAGATTCGGTGACTAATGGATTGGTAGAAGCGGACCAATTCCATGGCCTCCACGCTCTCCTGACCTCAACCCTCTTGACTTTCATTTATGGGGGCATTTGAAAGCTTTTGTCTACGCAACCTCAGTACCAAATGTAGAGACTCTTCGTGCTCGTATTGTGGACGGCTGTGATACAATACGCCATTCTCCAGGGCTGCATCAGCGCATCAGGGATTCGATGCGACGGAGGGTGGATGCATCTATCCCCGCTAACGGAGGGCATTTTGAACATTTCCTGTAACAAAGTGATTGAAGTCACGCTCGAACGTTCTGTTGCTGTGTGTTTCCATTCCATGATTAATGTGATTTGAAGTAATAAAATGAGCTCTAACATGGAAAGTAAGCGTTTCCGGACACATGTCCACCTAACATATTTTCTTTCTTTGTGTGTGAGGAATGTTTCCTGAAAGTTTGGCCGTACCATTTTGTAACACCCTGTATACAGCATGTTGGATTACAACAGCGGTATGTGAACAAGCGTTATCCTGTTGGAATGCTGTTGGTTGGTTGGTTGGTTGGTTTGGGGGAGACCAGACAGCGTGGTCATCGGTCTCATCGAATTAGGAAAGGGAAGTCGGCCGTGCCCTTTCAGAGGAACCATCCCGGCATTTGCCTGGAGTGATTTAGGGAAATCACGGAAAACCTAAATCAGGATGGCCGGACGCGGGATTGAACCATCGTCCTCCCGAATGCGAGTCCAGTGTCTAACTACTGCGCCACCTCACTCGGTGAATGCTGTTCATGAATGGCAACAAGACAGGTAGAATTATCAGACTGACGTACAAATTTGGAGTCAGGGTGTGTGAATCACGAGACTGTTCCTGCTCTGACGATAACTCTAGGTTTAGCTCAAGTGCGTCTATCACGCAGACAGGTTGGTTGCAGGCCCTCAACTGGTCTCCTTCTAACAAACACGCAGCCATCACTGACACCGAGGCTGAACCAGCTTTCATAAGAACAGACCTCCACCCTGTCCTCTAATAAGCTCTCGCTTGAGTCGCTGGTTTGGGGTCATTGAAACACACGTTACAGGGCGCCTGGCTCGGAGTTGTCTTTGCAGTAACCTATTTGTAACACTATCACTGTCGAGCTAACTGCTGCCCAAATTGCTGCTGCAGATGCAGTTTGATGCGCCACAGCCATACACCGAACACGATGGTCGTCCCTCTCTGTAGTGCCACGTGGCCGTCCGGAGTCCGGTCTTCTTGCGACCGTACGTACTCACGACCACCGCTACCAGCATATCATGTACAGTGACTACATTTCTGCCAAGTATTACTCCTCAGTCTCAGAAGGAACATCCAGCTTCGTGTAGCCCTGTTTCACAACCTCGTTCAAACTCGGTGAGGCATTCATAAAGGGGCATTTGTCGCCTTAAAGGCGTTCTTGACCAAAATCAACTCACCACGTCCAAAGGTACACTACTGGTCATTAAAATTGCTACGCAACCAGGATGACGTGCTACAGACGCGAAATTTGACCGACAGGAAGCAGATGCTGTGATAAGCAAATGATTAGCTTTTCAGAGCATTCACACAAGGCTGGCGACGGTGGCGACACCTACAACATGCTGACATGAGGAAAGTTTCCAACCGATTTCTCAAACACAAACAGCAATTGACCGCCGTTGCCTGGTGAAATTTTGTTGTGATGCCTCGTGCAAGGAGGAGAAATGCGTACCATCCCGTTTCCGACTGTGATAAAGGTCGGATTGTAGCCTATCGCGATTGCGGTTTATCGTATTGCGACATTGCTGCTCGCGTTGGTCCAGATCCAATGACTGTTAGCAGAATATGGAATCGGTGGCTTCAGGAGGGTAATACGGAATGCCGTGCTGGATCCCAACGGCGTCGTATCACTAACAGTCGAGATGACAGGCATCTTATCCGCATGGCTGTAACGGATCGTGGAGCCACGTCTCGATCCCTGAGTCAACAGATAGGGACGTTTGCAAGACAACAATCATCTGCACGAACAGTTCGACGACGTTTGCAGCAGCATGGACTATCAGCTCGGAGACCATGGCTGCGGTTACGATGGTGTACTCAACGACGAACCTGGGTGCACGGACGGCAAAGCATGAAGATGGTCGCATCCGTGTTTGGCGATATCGCGGTGAGCGCACATTGGAAGCGCGTATTCGTCATCGCCATACTGGCGTATCACCCGGCGTGATGGTACGGGGTGCCAATGGTTACACGTCTCGGTCACCTCTTGTTCGCATTGACGACACTTTGAACAGTGGACGTTACATTTCAGATGTGTTACGACCCGTGGTTCTACCCTTCATTCGATCCCTGCGAAACCCTACATTTCAGCAGGATAATGCAGGTCCTGTACGGTCCTTTCTGGATACAGAAAATATTCGACTGCTGCCCTAGCCCTGAATTCTCAGGATCTATGCACCCAAATTGCGTGAAAATGTAATCACATGTCAGTTCTAGTATTTGTCTAATGAATACCCATTTATCATCTGCATTTCTTCTTGGTGTAGCAATTTTAATGGCCAGTAGTGTAATTACCCCCTTACACCGTGTACTTAAAGCAGGCATGATATGGATCCTCATAGTGGTGCTACTGGCGCCACTCTCATGCGACTAGCTCGAAATCTGAGTAGGCGTTATCTTTCAGACGTAGAAAAACGCGTACCAACTTACGTTATGTCGCTCAATTCCTTCTTGGTGTTGCGAATTTTTTCCGTCAGTATAGTTCATCAAGATGTCAGTTCTAGCGTGAGAGAGTCACCCAGTGGGAAGTATGCTAATAACGACTTCCTCCAATCTGAAGAAAGATACTTATGGACGTCGGTTTCAGTGGAACGAGGAACTGCAAGAGTGACTGCGTTTCTAGATCCGTTAGCGGCCGCCCGCTTTCTACGAAACAAGAGTTGATCGTCTCGTCTCCCAGTGGGAGAAACCTCTTAACGCATGTGGTGATTACTTTTGAATGGAACCAGTAGTTTACAGTTTTTTCGAAAGGATGTTCGCCACACACTCTTCTTCTATTTTTTTGTTTTTGTTTTTTATAAGATAAGGCGTCTTAAGAGAGCACGCAAGTCATCGTGTGGGATTTTTATTGACAGCTGGTTTAATGTGTAAGGTTCCCTAGCTAATGCTTCAGCATGATCATTGATAGGAACACATACGTGGCTCGACGTGGAGGGGGATTCCAAAAGTCCGGTGTATTTCTGAGGTTGTACAAAGATGTTCTTGAATTGGAGACAAACGAATGGGTCGGATGGTAATTATCAAACGCCTTTAAACTACAAAGAGAGATAGCCCTGTGTTGTTACTGATTTCGGCTCAATACAGTCCGACAACCACGAGTGATAGTCTGCGGTGCCATCTCATTTCATAGCAGGACATTGGTTTGACATCTGCGGCACCCTTACATTACAGCTGCTTCACGGTGAGTCATCCAGGGTTTACATTTCAGCAGGATAATGCACACTTGAACACGACGAAAGTTTCTGTTGCTTGTGTTCATGCTTGCCAAATCCTACCATGGCCTGCAAAGTTTTCTGAAACTCTCGCCAATTGAGAACGTTTGGAGTATTATGGACAGCCCCCCCCCCCCCCCAATGATCTCTGGATTTTAACTACACCCCTGGAAATGGAAAAAAGACCACATTGACACCGGTGTGTCAGACCCACCATACTTGCTCCGGACACTGCGAGAGGGCTGTACAAGCAATGATCACACGCACGGCACAGCGGACACACCAGGAACCGCGGTGTTGGCCGTCGAATGGCGCTAGCTGCGCAGCATTTGTGCACCGCCGCCGTCAGTGTCAGCCAGTTGGCCGTGGCATACGGAGCTCCATCGCAGTCTTTAACACTGGTAGCATGCCGCGACAGCGTGGACGTGAACCGTATGTGCAGTTGACGGACTTTGAGCGAGGGCGTATAGTGGGCATGCGGGAGGCCGGGTGGACGTACCGCCGAATTGCTCAACACGTGGGGCGTGAGGTCTCCACAGTACATCGATGTTGTCGCCAGTGGTCGGCGAAAGGTGCACGTGCCCGTCGACCTGGAACCGGACCGCAGCGACGCACGGATGCACGCCAAGACCGTAGGATCCTACGCAGTGCCGTAGGGGACCGCACCGCCACTTCCCAGCGAATTAGGGACACTGTTGCTCCTGGAGTATCGGCGAGGACCATTCGCAACCGTCTCCATGAAGCTGGGCTACGGTCCCGCACACCGTTAGGCCGTCTTCCGCTCACGCCCCAACATCGTGCAGCCCGCCTCCAGTGGTGTCGCGACAGGCGTGAATGGAGGGACGAATGGAGACGTGTCGTCTTCAGCGATGAGAGTCGCTTCTGCCTTGGTGCCAATGATGGTCGTGTGCGTGTTTGGCGCCGTGCAGGTGAGCGCCACAATCAGGACTGCATACGACCGAGGCACACAGGGCCAACACCCGGCATCATGGTGTGGGGAGCGATCTCCTACACTGGCCGTACACCACTGGTGATCGTCGAGGGGACACTGAATAGTGCACGGTACATCCAAACCGTCATCGAACCCATCGTTCTACCATTCCTAGACCGGCAAGGGAACTTGCTGTTCCAACACGACAATGCACGTCCGCATGTATCCCGTGCCACCCAACGTGCTCTAGAAGGTGTAAGTCAACTACCCTGGCCAGCAAGATCTCCGGATCTGTCCCCCATTGAGCATGTTTGGGACTGGATGAAGCGTCGTCTCACGCGGTCTGCACGTCCAGCACGAACGCTGGTCCAACTGAGGCGCCAGGTGGAAATGGCATGGCAAGCCGTTCCACAGGACTACATCCAGCATCTCTACGATCGTCTCCATGGGAGAATAGCAGCCTGCATTGCTGCGAAAGGTGGATATACACTGTACTAGTGCCGACATTGTGCATGCTCTGTTGCCTGTGTCTATGTGCCTGTGGTTCTGTCAGTGTGATCATGTGATGTATCTGACCCCAGGAATGTGTCAATAAAGTTTCCCCTTCCTGGGACAATGAATTCACGGTGTTCTTATTTCAATTTCCAGGAGTGTATATAACTAGCCCCTTGGACAGAATTTCGCACAATATCCCTCCGGAGGACATACAACTCTGTCAATCAATGCCAAGGCGAATAATTGCCTGCTTATGGCCAGAGAAGGATCACCGCGTTATTAACTTGCTCAGTTTGTAAATCTCTTTCTCTTGAACAAATCATCCAATTTTTTGAAATTTTCACTTCATTCCAGTCGGAGAGAGGCTACGGTCTTAGGTCGCATCCGTTTTGCTTATACCTGTCTCACCTATAGCTACATATGAAGCATACTCAAAACCATACACCCGCCAAAGCGGGACCATGGAATGGTTGCATTCAAAAGTAATCACCACACGCGTTGAGAGATTTATCCCACTGGGAAACGAGATAATCAATTCCTGTTTCGTAGAACGTGGTCGGCCGCTGATGGATGCACAACCGCAACCACTCTTGCAGTTCCTCGTTCCACTGAAACACACGTCCACACATATCTTTCTTCAGATCGCCAATGATGTGAAGCTGAAAGGTGAAATATTCTAGCTGTACATTTCACAACCAAAATGCCGCTGTGTATCCTTTACATCTATCGGTTTGCATCCGGATCATGCCTTCGAAGTCGGTCTTTTTTTTCCCTCTCTTACAGTGTCTTAGAATCTGTGTGATCCTTGGTTCAACAACAGAGGTTTCAAGGAATGTAGGACAGAAGCAAAGATCACTCGTGGTGTAGCAGTGGTACTGTGTAAGACCTTGGCGGACGTACCTGTCGAGGGTTGATGTTGATGCGCAGGTTGTAGGCGCCTATCTCCCTCTGCAGCAGCTCCTCGTACGTCAGGTTGAAGGTTACTTTTTTCTGCGCTTCAACGTTCACCGACACGTGCACCACGTTGGAATCGCGTGCGCTGCAACATTCAACGACGACATTATGCAAATAAATAGAAATAGCGTAAGAGATTTATAATACGGTGAATAAAAATTACAAAAAATCAGAAATTGTTCAAATGGCTCTGAGCACTGTGGGACTTAGCATCTGAGGTCATCAGTCCCTTAGAACGTAGAAATACTTAAATCTAAGGACATCACACACGTCCATGCCCGAGACAAGATTCGCAACTGCGACCGTAGCGGTCGCGCGGTTCCAGACTGAAGCGCCTAGAACCGTTCGGTCACAGGGGCTGGCAATAAAAATTACAAACATGTGTCCATGCATTACGCACACTCACATACAGACACACACACACACACACACACACACACACACACGAAACAAACTGTAAAATCCACTTTAAGGAAAATACTAAGACAGATATTAATTACTCCCTACTCGTCTCACTATTGACTTCCGTTTTTGAAACGACAATGCATTTAAGAACAGTGGAACACATCTGAAAATACGAGAGCCTTTGTCACCACAATTTAGATTCACAAGGGCCTCTCTACTAAACATGACATCTACCTTTTCAGTGACCATATGTTAAAATATCTAAGCGACAAGATTTCCGACACCGGCGTTTTATGTGACCTGTCTAAACCATTTGACTGTAGCATCTTTTGTTGGAGGAACTGAAAAGTTTATAGCTTTCGAGGTACAATGTGTAAGTTGTTCATTGATAAGAAGCAATGAATCATGTTACATAGCTCATGGAGCTTTCTTGATGAATGTTCTACTGTAGCAAAAATTACTTCTTTTGTTCCACAGATTTCAATTCTGAGACCACCCATGTACATGCTATGTATTAATGAATATCCGTTTTACACTGAAGAATGAGAAAAAGTGTCTTTCCTGATGATGTGGGCATCACTACAGAGCCCCTCGGGGCGGCAACAAGAGAAAAGGTGCAGTAAATTGATATCGATTAGTCCACGATAGTTGGTATACTACTTAACTTACAAAACACGGTTCATTCACTTGTGTAATTGGCAAATGATCAATAAAAATACAGCACGGGGGAAAGGTGAAACTGGTTGTCCAAGACATCAAATGCTTGATGACAGTAATTATTGATTTTGGAGATTGAAATATTAGAAAGTTAACTTACATTCCATATATGGAATAATGTTCTCGACCGGTTTCACACTCAAATATAAAATATGCACTGCTCAGCAGCGTGTTATAACGATAATAATTGATGGCCATCCCTGTACTTCATGTAGGCAAGCGTGTAACGATTAGGAATATTAACTACAATATATTTACTATCTTACAGAGTTTTTGTGAAGTATTAGAGGTAATATGAAACTATTTGACCACGTTCCTTGTGAATTAAAGGTGCCGACAGATGATGAAAGTTCTGAAGAACTGGAAATCATTTCTACTAGACAACTGCTTGTACTCCATACACTGATTTCTGGGTATATAGCATATTTTTGTAGCTGTGCTGCAGATATAAAAATTTGTCGTAGAACTAAAAAAAAATGTAGTTACGTAAATGACCCGTATGTAGAGGTCTTTTTACAGAGAAAAGTATCTTTTTTATGACTATACTGATACTTCCACAACACGGCGAGTGGTTGTGAATATGATTCATGGAATATACAAAAACATAACTAACAAACTAACTGAAACACACACACACACCACACACACACACACACACACACACACACACACACACTTACCACAATTCCGTAGTTTACATTGAAGTGCATTACTTCTGCGATCGATTGTTAGACGCAAATATAGTATTTGCCTGTTGGCATTGCCTCAGCTCCTGAGGCGTTGCTACTGGTGTGAGTACCCACCTGACTGCGACGTGTGCCGCGCCACGCCCTTCCGCCACTGCTGCGTCGTACTCCTGGCGGGCCTCCTCTTTGCCTCGCACGTAGGCCTCGTATGTCACGTTGTCCATCTCTCTGCAACAACAGTCATCAACTCACTCACTTCCATTTTACAAAGTTCGCAGCCGGTATGTCTGTTGAAACAATCATCTCTGTTGATAGAAGAACGGCGCACCATCCATGACAAATATCATTTCATTGGTTCAAATGGCTCTGAGCACTATGGGACTTAACATCTGAGGTCATCAGTCCCCTATAACTTAGAACTACTTAAACCTAACTAACCTACGGACATCACAAACATCCATGCCCGAGGCAGGATTCGAACCTGCCACCGTAGCGGTCGCGCGGTTCCAGGCTGAAGCGTCTAGAACCGCTCGGCCACCAATTCACTGGTAAAAAACCTATCTTCATGTACTGTGTAATGACACAGTAATTTGTGATTACTGGTACATCAGTTAAGTTTCCTTTTTAATTTATTATAAACTAGCCTTTTCCTCGTGCCTTCGCCAGCATAAGCAGTCAACACAATATTGCACAAGACTCCTCCACCCCCTCCCCCCCCTCTGGTTATACCTCTTCGTCTGTCACTCTTCCACCTCATCCTCCCACCTCCATCAGTCTCTCTTCACCTTCTCCTCCTCCGTCTGCCTATTCCCTCCTTCCCTTCTCTCTGTTCTCTCTGATCATTTCCTCCTCCCTCTCTCTCTGTCATATCCTCCTCACCCTTCTGTCTATATCCTCTTCCCCCTCTCTCTATCTCTTCCTCCCCCTCAGTTCGCATCTCCAATGTACAAATGTGTGTGAAATCTTATGGGACTTACCTGCTAAGGTCATCAGTCCCCAAGCTTACATACTGCTTAACCTAAATTATCCTAAGGACAAACACACACACACACACACACACACACACACACACACACACACACACACTCATGCCCGAGGGAGGACTCGAACCTCGCATCTCCTCCTCCTCCTCCCTCTGCCCAGCCACTCCTCCTCACCCCTGTCTCTGTCCGTCCCTTCCTCACCCCTCTCTCTTGACCTCCTCTGCCCCGTCTCTGTTGTGACCGCCATCTCGTCCACACTCTGTGTCTGTCTTCTCCTTCCCTCTCTGTCCTTCTCCTCCTTCCCCTGTTTCTTGCCCCAGACATCAGTCTGCAAAGCAGGTCGGTCAGGGAGCTGATACTCTTCCTACATCATATACCTTTTATGGAGGGCAACCTATACACCAAGCGGTGCACAAATACCTTTTTGCCCCATCACCTCTCCTATTGGAGGTGGGAGGTTATAAACCCTATAGTGCCTGCTGTTTGTGTGAAAAATTAGGTGAAAGCGATCCAGGGGTTTTGGAGGAGATCCTGGACACACACACACACACACACACACACACACACACACACATATATATATATATATATATATATATATATATATATATATATATATATATATGAGATCTACCTTAAATCATCTTAAAATACATACCAACATACAGTACCATTAACAATGAGATGACATCAGTGAGTAGTATGTAAAACTAACCAACTCAATTTGTAATCGGTGCAGATACTAATTCTCTGGATTCAATACCATGCAACGTCTTTTTACATCTTTCAATCCCAGCTCATGTGACGAACGCAATATGTTGTAGAACTTGGCTCTTTCCACTCAAATATCCCAGCTGCCTGTGAATGGAATCGGCAGAATCCCAATAGGAAGTGTTTAGCAGTGGGTTTCCAGTTCTGGCATTTGCTTGATGACCAGGAGAAACTTCTCAGAAATCTGTGTCAGCCCATGAGATTGAAACTGTTTTAAATTATTTCTGGGACAACATTATCCTCTGTATCAGACTAAATTTAAAATTTTGTTTAATCTTATGTATTTGTGTATGTGCCAGTCGGTTTTAATCGAAGTCCATTTACTCACAATGGTGCAGTTTGGGATGTAATTATCATATGACAGCGAAACTTGGCAGATATTCTAAATTGTTAATGTGTAACTAATTTATGTTGGAAAAAAATAGTTCTAACTTTGGCTAGCAGGTGCAAATCTGGCATTGTGATTGCAAGAAGGACGTATGGAAAGGTTTCCATATGTAATGTTTTAGAAATGTGACCTGGGCGGAAAAGGTCGAACAAGTGAGAAAGGCATAATGTTGATTTTGTTATTAACTGCAGATTAAACAGTTTGTTCAATGTGTTGTTGTTGTGGTCTTCTGTCCTGAGACTGGTTTGATGCAGCTCTCCATGCTACTCTATCCTGTGCAAGCTTCTTCATCTCCCAGTAACTACTGCAGCCTACATCCTTCTGAATCTGCTTAGTGTATTCATCTCTTGGTCTCCCTCTACGATTTTTACCCTCCCCACTGCCCTCCAATACTAAATTGGTGATCCCTTGATGCCTCAGAACATCTCCTACCAACCGATCCCTTCTTCTAGTCAACTTGTGCCACAAACTTCTCCCCAATCCTATTCAATACCTCCTCGTTAGTTATGTGATCTACCCATCTAATCTTCTGCATTCTTCTGTAGCACCACATTTCAAAAGCTTCTATTCTCTTCTTGTCCAAACTATTTATCGTCCATGTTTCACTTCCATACATGGCTACACTCCATACAAATACTTTCAGAAACGACTTCCTGACACTTAAATCTATACTCGATGTTAATAAATTTCTCTTCTTCAGAAACGATTTCCTTGCCATTGCCAGTCTACATTTTATATCATCTCTACTTCGACCATCATCAGTTATTTTGCTCCCCAAATAGCAAAACTCCTTTACTACTTTAAGTGTCTCATTTCCTAATCTAATCCCCTCAGCATCACCCGATTTAATTCCATTATCCTCTTTTTGCTTTTGTTGATGTTCATCTTATATCCTCCTTTCAAGACACTGTCCATTCCGTTCAACTGCTCTTCCAAGTCCTTTGTTGTCTCTGACAGAATTACAATGTCATCGGCGAACCTCAAAGTTTTTATTTCTTCTCCATGGATTTTAATACCTACTCCAAATTTTTCTTTTGTTTCCTTCACTCCTTGCTCAATAGACAGATTGAATAACATCGGAGAGAGGCTACAACCCTGTCTCCCTCCCTTCCCAACCACTGCTTCCCTTTCGTGTCCCTTGACTCTTATAACTGTCATCTGGCTTCTGTACAAATTGTAAATAGCCTTTCGCTCCCCGTATTTTACCCTAGCCACCTTCAGAATTTTAAAGAGAGTATTCCAGTCAACATTGTCAAAAGCTTTCTCTAAGTCTACAATTCTAGAAACGTAGGTTTGCCTTTCCTTAATCTAACTTCTAAGATAAGTCATAGGGTCAGTATTGCCTCACGTGTTCCAATATTTATACGGAATCCAAACTGATCTTCCCCGAGGTCGGTTTCTACTAGTTTTTCTATTCGTCTGCAAATAATTCGCGTTAGTTTGTTCAATATGAATACCAAAGATATTGACAAGATGTTGCACCCATAAAACGACGTGGTCAGTTGTTGCTCATAGCAGTTCTAGTCGAATCTCTGCAACATGTTCCTGTATACTACCCTTCAAATCAGGTGTAGACTGAATGTGTACCTGGTAAACGTGTTCTTTCAGATATCTTCGGAGCCTTTAGTCACATAGATTAGGAGCAGGTGATCTTGGAGGCAGTGCATGTGGAAAATCTCTGGAGATAACACTTTCGTGGAAGGTTGCATTAAGCATATCTTCCACTGAGTAAGTGACATGAGGTGATTCCCCATCTTGCATGAAAACATTGGTTTCCACACAGTTGCACTCCTTCAAAGCAGGAATGGTGTACAAGGAGGATTCGATAACGTGCAGACGTAGAGATACATCTGACAGTCTCTCTCGGTGTTTTCACTTCAAAGAAGAAGAGACCGAGAATAACGTTGCTTGTGAACCCACAACACACAGTCACATACGAAGAGTGCAGTTGGTCTTCATGCACAAAACATGGTTTAAAAGTAATCCAAATTCAGTCGTTTTGTATATTCACTGCACTCTGTAGAGTAAAATGAGCTTTTTAGCTCTATACAATATTGCCTGGCTACATGTCATCAACTTCTATTAGTGCCAGTAAGCGAAGAGAAAATTCAGAACGTTGACGATGAGGTTTCTGTTGCTGGATCTCGTACGGGTACCAGTAGAAAACAGACCGCAAAACTTTACATTCTGTTGACCGCGTGATGGACAATTCTTGTGAAACTGCACGAGCACTAGCTCTCTCCTATGGCGACTACATCCTCGGACATAAGTTACATCAGGCTAGGACGCCAACCTCTTCCAGGTGCCATACCGAGCTCGCCTACGTCTTCGAATTTCATTATCAGCTCCTTTAAATCATTTAATGACATGGAGCCTCTCCTCAGACCTTTCAGTCGGTGATACTTTCTCAATGCAGCACTGCAATTACTGCAATACAGGCAAAATATTTAGATTAACATGGCACGTTTTTCTCGATACTCATACTGTTCACTCACATTATGGCTTGACAAATGGCAGTGTGGAACAGTGTGGAAGTTCTATTGTCAGACAGACATTGCGCAGCGCCAGATTTGAACCTGGTGGCCAAAACTGGAAATAATTCTCCACCATAAATCGGTTCCTCATTAATGTATTGGTATGGCTACCAAGTGTCGCTGCCATATGATAATTACAGCCCACGTGGGACCTCCGTGAGTACCTGCACTTTAATTATAACCACACAGTATTCCAGCTGTATGTAATTAGTTGTTTTGTATAATATTTGGTTGTAATGTAAGTTAGAGAATGTTTACAACGCATAGAAAGATATTTGTGAAACTTCTATAAACATTTCAGAGAGACGCGCTAAGTTGGTACACGTGTCAAAGATAAATTTCGTTTTTCCGCAATGGCGAGGGCAGAGAGAAAGCAGTTAGGGTGTGTAGAGTCTGTGAACGGCGGCGGCTGGCGCCTTGGATCAGAATCGTCTTAATTTTATGAACGAAGAGACTTCTTTCCTCACTTTCGATTGTTTAATCATTAGATCCGGTTCAAATGGCTCTGAGCACTATGGGACTCAACTGCTGAGGTCATTAGTCCCCTAGACTTAGAACTAGTTAAACCTAACTAACCAAAGGACAACACAAACATCCATGCCCGAGGCAGGATTCGAACCTCAGACCGTAGCGGTCCTGCGGTTCCAGACTGCAGCGCCTTTAACCGCACGGCCACTTCGGCCGGCAATTAGATCCGGTCTATTACAGAATATCGGAACTTTTCAGTCAATTACCAGGAGAGCTGGTTGTGGGGCAGCGGGTTTCCCAATTGGGACTAACTGGAACGGGATTGTCAGCTCCGATATTTACGTGACAAACAACGGAAAATCTACCAAAAAACCTGGTCGGAAACGCTTTAATTTGTTTCTGGGACAACGTTTCCGATTACCCCAGGCAAAAAGTAGAGCAATATGTACCACTATGTACATTTTTGTATGTGTGTGTGTGTGCGTGTGTGTGTGTGTGTGTGTAAGAGAAAGAGAGAGAGAGAGGGAGGGAGGGAGGGATGGAGAGAGAGAAAGGGAGGGAGAGAGTGAGAAAGAGAGAGAGAGAGAGAGAGAGAGAGGTGACGTAACTGAAGCCATTTGATCACAAGCACTGACGACACATTCGGAGTCGTTGATAATGCTGCTAGGGAGGTATCTGTCAGTGAGCGAGAATAAACTTCGTTGTGGCCGTCGAAAATGCGTTCAATTATGCTAACGTATTATTTGTTCACAACGTCCTGAATCATGTCTCCCCAGTTCTGAGTAGGGAATAGTCGAATGACTTCGGCCCACTAATGTTTTGTGTCCGCACACAGCCAACATTGACGATCTGACACTACGGTGCCAATGTGTAACTTAACTGTTACGACGTGACTGTCGTGGCGTGCTGTGCCGAACTAGTAAGCACACGTGGAGTCCCAGTTCTGTGTGACGAAAGCGCAGCCTTTTCGCTCTGTACAATCTGCATGGCGGTGTTACTCGACACTGCCGGCTCACGGCAATGGGCAATTGGTAGAAAGGGGATGTGGCAATCAAATATTTACCAATCATCAATTGTCTGTTGTTGTTATCGGTTGAATTAACAGAGCACTACCAATACAGGTCGGAAGATTACCACAGTCAAGACGTTTTAGTAGAATGACGTGCTACAGCTAGTTCCAAACCCCAGTTATCCTGTCTCATGTACCAGTCTTTGAGTAATATACTGCCATGTAACACTGCTACTCAGTCTCTGCTAGAATATTGGTGTTTTGCTGTTCCTGTTAACACATACCATTAAATCAATTATAGCCCTTGGCTAATTTCGGATCGTTTTATTGAATGTTGTTGTTGTTGTTGTAGTTTTCAGTCCTGAGACTGGTTTGATGCAGCTCTCCATGCTACTCTATCCTGTGCAAGCTTCTTCATCTCCCAGTACCTACTGCAACCTACATCCTTCTGAATCTGCTTAGTGTATTCATCTCTTGGTCTCCCTCTACGATTTTTACCCTCCACGCTGCCCTCCAATGCTAAATTTGTGATCCCTTGATGCCTCAAAACATGTCCTACCAACCGATCCCTTCTTCTAGTCAAGTTGTGCCACAAACCTCTCTTCTCCCCAATCCTATTCAATACCTCCTCATTAGTTACGTGATCTACCCACCTTATCTTCAGCATTCTTCTGTAGCACCACATTTCGAAAGCTTCTATTCTCTTCTTGTCCAAACTGGTTATCGTCCATGTTTCACTTCCATACATGGCTACACTCCATACAAATACTTTCAGGCACGTAAAATTTCACTCAAAAATCTGTTATTGCTAATGGTAAACGAACCGATTCTTTTCTTTTGATATTTGATAGTACACGAAATACTCTATAAACAATATGCTTTGGCTGAATTGACAAGTTACGAAAATGAACGTACAAATGGTTTAAATGGCTATAAGCACTATGGGACTTAACATCTGAGGTCATCAGTCCCCTAAAACTTACAACTACTTAAACCTAACTAACCGAAGGACATCACACCCATCCATGCCCGAGGCAGGATTCGAACCTGCGACCGCAGCAGCAGCGCGGTTCCGGACTGAAGCGCCTAGAACCGCTCGGCCACAACGGCCGGCAATGAACGTGCCGCTGTTTGCGGAAACACCAGAGGAAAAGCTCCTGGTGTCTCTTAGGAGAGACACCCAGTGTACTGAAAACAGCTCTAAGTATTTTATAAGCTTATAAAATAATAATTCAGTTTTACTTTATAATGCGAATAAATCTGATTGATATCTCGTAATCGCTTATCGACGTCAAAGTAGAGAAAATGCAATGTGAGAAAGATGCTTGCAGCACATGTTCTCTGGGACTTGACCTGATCGCTGCATACTCACATTAGAAAGCGGGAAATAAAGGCGTTCTCAGGCAACACAGCATCGAAGGATATTTCCCGTGCTTGATCCGCAGTGTTGCCAACCCTGCTGGTAATCAGTGTTTTAGCATAACGGTTGCGGACCTCGGACAACACATGCAGTCTGTGCACCTTCGGTTGCTGAATTCCCTGGAAAAGAAGGATCAGTAAGAGAAAGTTGTCTTGTGGCTTTACGCAGTCTGACTTTATCTCTCTCTCTCTCTCTCTCTCTCTTTCTCTCTCTCTCTCTCTCTTTCACACGCACAGTCAAGCACACACACACACACACACACACACACACATAAATCACGCTGTATAGAGAAGCGGTGCTGGCCGATGCAGACATCGTGGTAACTGGTAACTTAATATATACCAACTTCAGTGTTGTTTTTTGTCTGCGTCTGTAACAGTATTCCCGCAAACAGATCAAATAATTTACTACCTGATGTTCTGCATGATCGTAACTGCACCACTAAGTCTACTACACCTGTCAGTATAGACTATTCGTTCCGTGCCCACACGTCCACATTTCGAAACTGACCAGCCGCCCTGACAATGTCTTGCTTGTGCCACGCATACTTGGCAGTGCTAACCAACCTTTAAACATACTACTCGCAATTTCTATAATAATAATTAGTCTGAAAATGAAGTAAATACAGGTGTAAGCTGGTGGAGCCCACTGTCGTCAGTCATCAGTAGAAATATCACCACTTCTGCCCCTAACACCCTCTACATGCAGGATGATTCAGCTGTCCCTACCGATGTCATTTTATGCAACCCCACATGACAGAGCAATATTTTAGACTAGTTCACTCTGCAGACGTGAAAGACGTTATAAATCGTCGAAGAATAACAGGTAAAGCACATGAAGACATCTTAGAGCTATTGTACAAATTTTGTTTACGAAACTACTTCGGCAAAGCCGGCCGCGGTGGTCTCGCGGTTCTAGGCGCGCAGTCAGGAACCGTGCGACTGCTACGGTCGCAGGTTCGAATCCTGCCTCGGGCATGTATGTGTGTGATGTCCTTAGGTTAGTTAGGTTTAACTAGTTCTAAGTTCTAGGGGACTAATGACCTCAGCAGTTGAGTCCCATAGTGCTCAGAGCCAGCCTACTTCGGCACATTAACGAAGCGAGTCACTGATAATCTTGTCAGTGGGTTGCACACAACAGAGCTGTTACTCCTATGTTTCCCATTTTGATATCCCCTCGTAATTTAGTTTTTTGGTGGTGAACCACAATTTATAAAGCAATGTCTTTGAACCATTTACCAAATATTAAATACTATACGTGGAATAAAGTTACAGACACATCCAAAACCTATATGATTACAACAATAAGCACAAAAGAAAAATTGAAGACATTTGGAAAGTATGGAAGAAGTAAGATACATCTAGTTCGAAATACATTGTGTAACTTATGGCCAGTCCTCAGTTGTATTTTGTGTAGTATGATTCCATTTGCTAATAGTCGCTTGAGGAACTGAGAAGGAACTGCGAACCAAATCGCTGCAGCGGAGCCATCGTCCGATTTGAGTGTGGGGGCGGGAAATATCGTGTTTCAGGATTAGTCCATCCGACAGCATTCCTGGGCGTTTTTGACTTTATGGCGCGTCTTCATAGCGCTGCAAATTGATTGTGGTTCCACTCTCAAGGAAATGAAACGGCTGATGTCCCCTGCAGTCGATGAAGGAGTTTGTCACGACCTTACCGGAACTTGTGTGAACAACTTTGGATTTCTTTGGGGGGGGGGGGGGGGGAGCTGTTCGATGTTTCTACTGTTGCTCTCTGGATGTTGGAATGCTGTTGGATGGAATCATCCTTTTGCACGATAACGCCCGCTTTCGTACTGCCAATCGGACGAAGGCTACGCTTTCTCTGTACGGTCCAGATCTTTCACTGCGTGGTTTTTCACTTCTCTGGGGACTTGAACAGATACATTCGTGGACTCGGTTTTAGCTGGACAAGGAAGTGCAGTTGTGGACACGTCGGTGGCCGATCGCGTTCTAGGAGACAGGAATTGGTCGTCTCGTCTCCCACTGGGATAAATGTCGTAACACATACGCTGATTAATTTTCAATGGAATCGTTCCATGGTCTCGTTGTGGCAGGTGTCCCGTTTTCATTTGATGCTTCTTACATATATATGTGGTTCAAATGGCTCTGAGCACTATGCGACTTAAATTCCGAGGTCATCAGTCGCCTAGAACTTAGAACTAATTAAACCTAACTAACTTAAGGACATCACACACATCCATTCCCGGGGCATGGATGTGTTGATGCGCCGCTACGGTCGCAGGTTCGAATCCTGCCTCGGGCATGACTGTGTGTGATGTCGTTAGATTAGTTAGGTTTAAGTAGTTCTGAGTTCTAGGGGACTGATGACCTCAGATGTTAAGTCCCATAGTGCTCAGAGCCATTTGAACCATTTTTGATAATGGCTAAATCAGAACTGGTAATCCATTCACCATTCCTGAGAGGATAAGGAGCATAAAGGTCGCGTTGTCGTATTCTCGGAAGTGCTTTCCATGGGATGTACAATCACTTGAAGATGGAGGCAAAAGATCTTTCTGAGCGTAGGTCTCAATGATTGAAAGCACACATGTGAATGTATCAGACAAGTGGAAATCTGTACTAGTGCTTTAGCTGCACATTCAAGAGGTATTAATGTTGTTCTTGATGGTGCCGCGCCCACACATTAGCCCTAGGGAGTAGCAGCACCACCGCTGAAGTCGACTCTCTCTGGTGTGGACGTGAGTTGTGTAGTGTAGCGCTGAGAGACGATCGCCCGGTATATCAGCCAGGACAGACGATGGCCCGGTGTATCAGCCAGGAACAGGACAACGTGGTCTTTACAAACTGACAGGTAACTGGCAATGGGTGGGTGATACCATATCTGTACCGGAAAAGTATGCGTGCCGACAGCAGTTGCGCAACAAACTACTGGTAACTGTGTTTCGTCGTTCGTGTAAGACAGGCTCGTTAACAAGAATGAGTAACAATGAAAGGAGAGTGAGCATGGCGTGGTCTTGGGAGAACAGGTGTTGAATGATGTCGTACAGGGATGGCCAAGAACTCTGAGTGCGTGCAGGTCTCTCTCGCCTGACTGAACACTTCCCCCACTACCACGTGTACTGTTTGAGCCAGAAGATGAGGAAACTGCGGACTTTGAGCATTCGATCACAGTGCAGTCACATGGAGAGTATTCAAAAGCTTGGTTTCATATTTCATACTGCTGAACCACATACATCAGAAGTAAAACCAATTTTCACTATTATTTAATTATTTTTGGTTCGCTGAAGATATAATAAAATTTATATCTTCCGAAAACTATTGGAAATTGGACAAAAGCAGATAGTTCAGCAGATTTTCATGACCCATATTGCCCTGGAATCCCCACTTATTCAATTTCATATCCAAAATCGCCCTTCATTCACATAAGTTGATTGAAACATTGGCATCAGTTTTGCAGCTGTGTAGATATAGAAACTGTTCGCAAGGAAAACTTTGCAGAACTCCTGAACAATTTCAGCGCAAATAATCTATCTTGTAAACGCGTATTACGCTGGAGATCGATCAGTTCCATCTTCATACGCTAAACGGGGCATTCAGCTGAAACAGCGAATGGTCTCGAAAACGGCTCAAAAACAGGCGGTAGACTGGTAGTATTCTGAAAATGTTTATAAAACAGTTCCAGTAATTCTTTCATATCCACATTTAATTCTTAAATTTTCGTTTTCTTTAACGTCATTGGTCTCAGGGGAACTGGTGGTGCTCTTTGCCAGAAGTCATCCCTTCTACAGTATGAGATTCTCTTTAAATGCATCCACAGTCCCCACAAAATCAAAATAAGCTGCCTTCCGCCTTGCAGTCTGTTACAGAGGGAAGCCAGTGGGCAGTCAAGTCTACTTAAAGTGAAAGGTGAGCAATCTATTCTGGATCTTCTAAATCTGTTTTCTGCTTCATAAAGTCGACAATAGCGAGCCTTAAATCGAAATATCCTTCGATGTCTCCCCTTTGAGTTAGGTACGTCGCAGTAGCATATAACCTCTCTATAATCTTTGTTCAATTCAATCAAAAACTGTTGAAAACTGACGGCGTAATAACGAGTGTGACTTCAGAAAATGTATTGTTCACACCACCAATTTCATTATGTGCAGCATGCCCGCAAATTGGTCACAAAGTGCATTTTGATGTACACGACAATGAATCCAGTCAGATCGTCTGTTGATCTTTTTTAGTTACCAGAGGTTGAAAATAACGCTTCAGTTGTAAATTTCTTTTATTATCACGACCGGTTTCGGGCTCTCATAAGTCATCCTCAGGTGAGGATGGGCTTAAGTACAGGTCCACCGCGGCGCTCGGGGACCACAGCACAGTTGCCACAACTGAGGATGAGCTTATGAGAGCCCGAAACCGGTCGTGATAATAAAGGAAATTTACAACTGGAACGGTATTTTCAACCTCTGGTATAGTGTTCAGTTGCAGATGTTCTTTCAACAGGGTTTTTTAGTTAGTTAGTTGCATGTTCCATAGATCATTTGAACGATTCTTATGCGACATGAAAGAAGTCAATTCACAGGATATGTATAAATGATTAATGTTAACACTGATGAACCTTTTTTTTAGTCTACTTATACAACACAAAATACCCTCAAGAATTATAAAGCAACTACGGATACTATGGCCATACAAATGAAGAACTACACATAAAACAATATTTTTTTCCATCATTAACTAAGCTTTTAAATGCTTTGTTGTATAGACACTATTTAGCAAATTTATGGTACCCTCGATTATTCGACTGAAAAATAGATATTACGAGTCCCACCCTAGTCTTCGAAAAAGGACAGTAATTCCAGATAGCCTCTTTTTGTGCAAGTAGCCACTGACTACTGAATGTCCTTCATTCCACGAACGAATAACGAAGGATAAACAGCGCTTATACTAATATTCTACCGAATTGAAAAAAGTCGTGCCGACCGGAAAATGCCGCACCAAATGTCACAAGAAAAATTGCTGGATAGCACGCCAAGTGAAATGTCGCGCTGTAGTTATTATTTCCGAGGAGAACCGAGTAAAGCCGAGACTTACCGAGTAGTGCCGAGTCAGACACAGCCCTGGGCTGTATGTTTGCAGCACACGATGTATGCGTGAAGTTTTACACGCTCTGGCTGACTTTACTATGGAACAGAGTCCAGGGTCAGCACAAGGCAGATGGCCCGAAAACATAGAGTAACCAAGGGGAGAATGTGTCACATTATCTGCGACAACTGCTGCCGACCGTATCACTTACAACCCGTGCACGCCGTAATACCCATGAATTTGCCTACACAGTGACACTTTTGTCACTTGGTTTTTGCACAGGCCACCATGGTGCTGGGGTTTCTGTCACCCATCCTATTCGCAGATGAGGCTACCTGTATGAGGGGCGGTATCGTCGACCTTCAATTACTCACCTATGGAGCACAGAGATCCTCATGGTATGATGGTAGTGAACCAGCAGTAACAATTCAGCCTTTGTGTATGGGCAGGTATCGTTGACGACCATCTCAAGTCAGCCTACTAGAACACCTCACAGACCAAATATATTTGTTCCTGGTCGTGACTATACCTCACCTGCTGGAACAAATGACTTTGCTAGTACAAAGTGTAATGTGGCTGCTACATGATGGTGCCCTATCTCACTTCCACGTTTCCATGCAAAGATATCTCTGGACGATGGGTCATATGAGGTGGTACAGTCGCATGGCCTGTGGGGATACCTAAAAGAAGTCGTGCTTGCAGAGGCCATAACGGACGTGCAGACACTGTAACAACACGTATTTTTGGCTCCTTATCCTCTCAGGGATCGTTTTTTAATAATTTGTCTCCATTTGGCATTTTATGTATATGTAGTCAGTTATGATTAATTGCACTGACAATGGGAATATCTAATTTGATTGTGGGCCAACGGACACATGTTAGTTGCTTAAATCAATCACGTTTCTTGTTATAAAAGATGTTGTTATGTCCGTATCTGCCATCATCTAGACGAACGTTTGCTTAAAACTAGCGCCACACAATGGACGCAGGAAGATGGGGAAGATATTATGCTATGGGGGACATTAGTATGGACCTCCATTGTACCAGTGACAATAGTTGAAGGCAACAGAACAGTTGTGGACCACGTAAACATTATTGCGCACCATCTTCATTCCAACATGCCTGATGTCTTCACTTTCAGCGGTGTCAACTTTCAAAACGATAACCATCCGTGTCGCAAAGCCAGAACCGTACTGCGGTTCGAGGAGCATGAGTGTCAACTCAGATTGACAGCTTGGACACCAAAATCGACTGACCTGAATCCTATGGAACTCGTCTGGGACATAATGGGTACAAGAGCAGCGTCTCACAAACTACTGGCTTACTAGAACTGCCCGATCTGTCAATTGACATCAGGTGTCATATACCTGAAGAAACCTATTAAGAACTTGTCGAACTCGTGTCACGTAGGGTCGGTACTGTATTGCATTCCAAAGGTGGACCACCTGCTATTAAGCGGATGGACTAAATATCGCTCATCAGCATGTATCCAATGGGTGAGAGATCTGTAGAAGGCACTGACTAAAATTAAAAAGAGCGTGAGACAGGAATGTAGTCTTTCGCCCTTACTGTTCAATCTTTACATCGAAGAAGCACTGTCCGAAATAAAAGAAAGCTTCAAGAGTGGGATTAAAATTCAAGGTTAAAGGATATCAGTGATAAGATTCCCTGGTGACATTCTCATTCGCAGTGAAAGTGAAGAGGAATTACAGGATCTGTTGAATGGGATGGACAATATAATGAGTAAAGAACATGGATTGAGAGTAAATCGAAAAAGACGAAAGTAACGAGAAGCATCAGAAATAAGAATACCGAGAAACTTAACGTCGGAATTGGGGAACACAAAATAGACGTAGTTAAGGAATTCTGCTGTCTTGGCAGGAAAATAATCCACGATGAACGGAACAAGGAGGGCGAAAAAAGTAGACTAGCATTGGCAAAAAGGGCATTCCCGATCAAGAGTAGTCTGTTAGTATCAAACATTGGCCTTGTATTGAGGAAGAAATTTCTGCGAATGTACGTTTGGAATACAGCATTGTATGGTAGTGGAACATCTAGGTAGCAACACATTGAATGACGGACCTAGAACGGAGGACATAAAAGGAGACTAACACTGGCAAAATGGGCAGTTTTGGCCAAGAGAAGTCTGATAGTATGAAACAAAGGTTTTAATTTGAGGAAGAAATTTATAAGAACGTAAGTTTTGAGCACAGCGTTGCATGGTAGTGAGATACGGACTGTAGGAAAACTGGAACATGTGAGAGTCGAAACATTTGAGATGTGGTGCTACAGAATGTTGAAAACTGGATGGACTGATAAGGTAAGGAACGAAGAGATTCTCCGTAGAATCAACAAGGAAAGGAATATATGGAAAACACTGACAGGAAGAAGGGAGAGGATGATATCACATCTTTTAAGACATCAGAGAATGTGTTCCATAGTAGTAAAGGGAGCTGTAGAGGGTAAAAACAATAGAGGAAGATAGAGATTGGAATACATCCAGCAAATAACTCAGGACATAGGCTGTAGGTGCTACTCTGAGATGAACCACTTGAATTCGTGATGGGTCCCATCTAAATGATTTTGAAAAAAAAAATCTCTATGACGTGCAAAACCCCTGTCAATTGCCCTGTCTGTTTATTCGTTTTTTTTCTGTCGCCTCTTCTTATGCCGAGGCAGCCAGAGACTGGTCATGTGTGTTTGTGTATGTGTGTGTGTGTATGTGTGGGTGTGAGTAACGTTTGCGTGAGTGTACGAAAGCTTACTTGTTTGACAGTTTTTTTTGTTGTTCCTATCTGCTACTCAACTTCTCCACTATATGATGAGTAACAAACTACCCTTTTAATCTATCTGCTACTCAACTTCCTAGCTGCTACTCAACTTCTCCATTATATGATGAGTAACAAACTACCATTTTCATAATATTGCATTATTTCATCCTGGATTTTCCATTGTTTGATATTGACAGAATTTTATACCGTCTCTGCCCTTTTATACGGCATAAAATAAACTACTTTAATGAATCTATATAAATGATGAGATACAGTCAACTGAGGTAATATTGTACATTACATAACTTTTGAAACTCTTATATCTAGTGTGGGATGTGGTTAGCGTTTCATTTGCTTACGCTGCATTGCGCTCTGTACCTAATAAACCCTTATTTAATTGGGGATATTACTTATAGTTGCACATTAGTGCGAATTTCTTAAGGTAAAACGAAGGCCTAAGCCTACAGAATACTTGTCAGTTACAGGGTAAAGGGCACTTCTGTACGTGTTCGCAAAATCACACGCGTATCTATCAGGCATTCATGCGTAAATTTCATATCGATACAGGCGGGAAAGACCATGGTATCACGCGACCAAGGATTGTCCGACGCTGTATTGCTCATCTCCACGCGGGTGTTCCCGTTGTTCAGATAACCTTGCGTACCCCGAATAGCTGAAGGACCTGCGTGCTTGGGAAATCTCGTGGCCCTTGTGCTTCTGCATACGCTGTAGGCGGCAGATATGGCTGTTTGCCAGACGACCCTTGCATGCTACAGTAGCGGATGCAGCCGCATTTTCTACAGGATACATTCAGGAGGAGTATCACGGTCTAATAACTACGCTACAACGGCAAACTGACGTGTGGTATTGCTGTCGCTGCCGCGAGGATACAGCAGTGCGCAAGGAGTCAGCCTCTCAGGGTATTTCCCCTTGATTAGACTGTATAACTTCCTCCTCTGAGAGCCGTGGCTGTTGCCAAACGAGATGACAACAAGCGGAACATAAGTCAGCCGATAACTGGCCGCGATGAGATGCTCTATAGCAGGACGACGAATTATAAAAAACCCATTCCAGATTAAAGAACCCTGCATTGTCGTTCCGAGTTAATTTCATACTGACACGAAGAAGGGAGAGGATGATAACACATCTTTTAAGACATCAGGGGATGAGTTCCATGGTAGTAAAGGGATTGTAGAGGGTAAAAACAATAGAGTGACACATGAGTGAAATATAACTTGGTCACTTGTAATTTTTCAGTTGCACCTGAAGAGAAGACTGTTGCTCTGAAACCTGTCTGTGCTTTACTTCATTTGAAAATGAAATTTAATACAATTATATGCAGATGTTATCAATCGTGAATAACCTATAAAACAGTTGTGAATGTCCTATCAAGAGAAACATATAGAAATATCTTTAAATAATCTTCACAATCTAGTGTCCTTATATTACGAAGATAATAGCCTTCATTTTTACTTGATGGTGGTACTATTTAAATTGAATCCAGTACCATACAAACCAATAAATAAACAGTGACACTCCTACGGATTTTCCGCACATCGCTCTATATTAAGATATTTCTTTAAGCGGAGCGAGGACATGCTGTGGGTAATGTATGTTCGGGAGGAGGCTCTAGCTTAATCCCTGTCAAGCGATTCAGATTTGGGTTTCCCTTGCGTTTGCTGAAGCTGAAGTCGAATTAGGTTTTCTCCGACGTTGAATCTCCGTCCTTAATAAATTTGTTGCGGACAGGACAATATCCGGCCGTGGTAGCCGAGCGGTTCTAGGCGCTCAGTCCGGATCCGCGGGACTGCTAAGGTCGCAGGTTCGAACCCTGCCTCGGCCATGGATGTATGTGTTGTCCTTAGGTTAATTAGGTTTAAGTAGTTCTAAGTTCTAGGGGACTGATGACTGCAGATGTTAAAGCCCATAGTGCTCAGAGCCATTTGAACCATTTGACAGGACAATAAGCTTCAGACTTCCAAGACACCTTCGGAATTTCATGAAAGGTACCGCATTGCTTCCACCCCTAATACCGTTCTGGTTAAACTCACAAAATGGCGAAGAATTAACACAAAGTGTATCAGTTTTTATTTACCAAGCCAGCCATTTCATGTGAAACATGATTGTGATTTAACATGACGCCTTAAACAGTGCTGAAACAAATGAGATGCCGGCCGCGGCGGTCTCGCGGTTCTAGGCGCGCAGTCCGGAACCGTGCGACTGCTACGGTCGCAGGTTCGAATCCTGCCTCGGGCATGGATGTGTGTGATGTCCTTAGGTTAGTTAGGTTTAAGTAGTTCTAAGTTCTAGGGGACTAATGACCACAGCAGTTGAGTCCCATAGTGCTCAGAGCCATTTGAACCATTTGAAACAAATGAGATGGCACATAACCAGCGTCCCTGAGAAACCCCACTTCGAATACACATTCTGACGTACAGAACTAAGTTCTTCCCGTAGTTTCCCTAAATCGCTTAACATAAATGAAATGATGCTTTGTTTGGAAAGAGTTCGGCCTATTCGTTCTACATCCCTGTCAAAACCGATCTTCTGCTCCCTTTCTAATGATCTTGTAGTTGGCGGTACGTTAGACATCATTCTTGGTGTGCATCTTGTTAAATGATGAACCGCAGAAGCTGTTAAACAATCATTTATTGAAACTACAGCTTTCGCAACTTATAGCTGCATCCTCTAGTCTATATAATCAATTCATAGAGGATTCAGAACAGGGTTAAAGGACGATCCAGTATTATCAGTCAAATGAAATAAAACTCAGGATGTTGTGTCGTCCATTTAATCCTGATCTGGATTTTGCCGGCGTATATTGCTTCGACGCTCTGTAGCGTAGTTTTGTGAGGTTTCTGAACACAGGTTACAATTCTCGATTTGTTTCTCAAGTACAGTTAAAGTTTGTCGCCACATTCTGGGACACCCTGTATATACAATAAAGAGCTAGGGCCCCCGCGAGGATGCAGAAGTGCCGCAACATGACGTTGCGTGGACTTGACTAATGTCTGAAGTAGTGCTGGAGGGAAATGACACCATGAATCCTGCAGGGCGTCCATAAATCCGTAGAGGACGAGGCGTTGGAGATCACGTTTGAACAGAACGTTGCAAGGCATCCCAGATATGCTGAATACTGTTCATGTCAGGGAAGTTTGGTGCGGGCGGAAGTGTTTAATCTCAGAAGAGTGTTCCTGGAGTCACTCTGTAGCAATTTTGGACGTGTGGGATGTCACATTGACCCGCTGGAATTGCCCAACTCCGTCGGAATGCGCAATTCAGATGAATAGATGCATTTGATCAGACAGGATGTTTACGTATTGATCACCTGCCAGAGGCGTATCAGGAGTCCCACATCACTCCAACTGCACACGCTCCACACCATTACAGTGCCTCCACCAGCTTGAATAGCCCCCTATTGACGTGCCTAGTCCATGGTTTCATGAGGTTGTCTCCATACCCGTACACGACCATCCTCTCGATACAATTTGAAACGAGACTCATCCGACCAGGCAACACGTTCCCAGACATCAACAGTCCAACGTCGGTGTTGACGTGCCCAGGCGATGCGTAAAGGTGGTGGTGGTGGTGGTTAGTGTTTAACGTCCCGTCGACAACGAGGTCATTAGAGACGGAGCGCAAGCTCGGGTTAGGGAAGGATTGGGAAGGAAATCGGCCGTGCCCTTTCAAAGGAACCATCCCGGCATTTGCCTGAAACGATTTAGGGAAATCACGGAAAACCTAAATCAGGATGGCCGGAGACGGGTCCGCATCTCGTGGTCGTGCGGTAGCGTTCTCGCTTCCCACGCCCGGGTTCCCGGGTTCGATTCCCGGCGGGGTCAGGGATTTTCTCTGCCTCGTGATGACTGGGTGTTGTGTGCTGTCCTTAGGTTAGTTAGGTTAAAGTAGTTCTAAGTTCTAGGGGACTGATGACCATAGATGTTAAGTCCCATAGTGCTCAGAGCCATTAGCCGGAGACGGGATTGAACCGTCGTCCTCCCGAATGCAAGTCCAGTGTGCTAACCACTGCGCCACCTCGCTCGGTCGCGATGCGTAAAGCTTCGTGTCGTGCAATCATCCAAGGTACACGAGTGGGCCTCCGGCTCCGAAAACCCGTATCGACGATGTTTCATTGAATGGTTCGCACACTGACACTTGTCGATGGCCCAGCATTGAAATCTGACGCAATTTGCGGAAGTGTTGCACTTCTGTCACGTTGAACGATATTCAGTCGTCGTTGGTCCCGTTCTTGCAGGATCTTTGTCCAGCTGCAGAGATGCCGGATATTTGATGTTTTACCGGATTCCTGATGTTCACGGTATACTCGTGAAATGGTCATACGGGAAAATCCCCACTTCATCGTTACCTCGGAGATGTGTGCCATCGCTCGTGCACCGACTATAACACCACGTTCAAACTCACTTAAATCTTCATAGCCTGCCATTTTAGAAGCAGTAAACGATCTAGTAACTGCGCCAGACACTTGCTGTCTTATACGGGTGTTTCCGACCGCAGCGCCGTCCTGTGCTGTTTACATATCTGTGTGTTTGAATGCGCATGCCTGTACCAGTTTGTTTAGCGCTTCATTGTATATACCTGAGGATGCAGCTACAAACTGCGGAACCGATCAATAAAGGATCATTTAACAGCTGTTACGATTCCTCATTTAACACAATGTATTTCCACGGCTTTGGCTGCCCGGGATATAAAATGTTTTGTAATCGTGATGTAGTTTAAGGGCGAAGCAGCTGTGACATGCCTTCCAAAATCTATCAAGGAGGAACAAATAAAGTGATATGTGGTTTTCGCTAAACTATATCGGACGAGGGGCAAGGGGGGAGGGATATTCTGATGTAAACACCTCACAGATTACGCCTTAGACTTGTTCCGACTAGCCGACTGCTGCCTGCAAGGCAATACGAGATCTATGGTGATCGTGATCAGCGTGTCCCCAGTTCCTCCAGCCGCTATTGCCAGTAGATGAATCTTGGTGATACCTCTGCTTCTTAATTCAATATGTCTTTCGCGCTTGGCTTCACGAGGCTGACTGTACCCCGTTCGATGTACACGAGTAATTTTTAGCGCTTATAGGAGCCGAATTACGACACTGTTTTCTCTTCTTGTAAACTTTTTGCTATGACGTTCGAAAAATCCTTCGAAGTGGACTTCTATGGCATGACATGTTTCGAACTTCGATTGCGTAGAAACAATGAAACAGCACCGCAATCCAATGTTCGACAGTCACCAGAAGACGTTCCATGTAAGCTGCCTGTTGTATCCTGTAACTCAGGTGCGGTACGTGTTTTTACCAATAGTCTCGAAGTCCCTCATTCTGTACCATCCTGTTGTAGCGATCAGATAACTTACTCGTGGAGACATTCTTTCACAATGTATATGAGGTGGATATGATTTTCGTTTGGGTTAAATGCCGGAAAACAGAGCAGTGATGCTTTTGTTTACTGTGAAGAATCTTGATGTGACCTTAAGCCCTTACGATCTGTCTTTACAAACATTATTATAAAAATATGAAGAAACTAGATGGGTGGACAACAAAATACGACACAGAAAAAGAAGAGCAGCTAATGGGGAAACTATTCTAGCAACGATAAGGCACAATCACATATCGCTTCAGTATACAAGTGGGATCAGCTGACTTAATCTTTTCCGCTTTTGGGTCCATCAACACGTTCAAGGTAGTAACTTCTACCAAATTTCGGCGAATTTTGTCTACAAAAACTGAAAAGTGGTGCAGCATTTCTGTGCAAGCTCGTGTTTACAGATGGGACATCATTTATAAACTATGGGCGAATCAGTCCTCGCCGTACTCACTAATGATGACTTGAAGGAGAACTCTGGTTGAGAGAAGGGTACAAACCTAGGTTGGTCAACGTATAGTGCAGGCTTCTTAGGAACGGTGTCAAAAAATGGTTAAAGTGGCTCGGAGCACTATAGGACATCTTTGGTCATCAGTCCCAGCCAGCCTGTGTGGCCGTGCGGTTCTAGGCGGTACCGTCTGGAGCCGCGGGACCGCTACGGTCGCAGGTTCGAATCCTGCCTCGGGCATGGATGTGGGTGATGTCTCTAGGTTAGTTAGGTTTAAGTAGTTCTAAGTTCTAGGGGACTGATGACCTCAGAAGTTGAGCCCCATAGTGCTCAGAGCCATTTTTCATCAGTCCCCTAGACTTAGAACTACTTAAACCTAACTAACCTAAGGATATCACACACATCCATGCCCGAGGCAGAATTAGAACCTGCGACCGTAGCAGCAGCGCGGTTCCGGACTGAAGCGCCTAGAAGCGTTCGTCCACAACGGCCGGCAGGAACGGTTTTATTGGTCCCTCACTCATTGAAGGGACGTTAAACATCCGCAAGAATCTACAATTCTTAACAGATATGCTGAAAGACACACCACTGAACAGAAGGTAACCCACATCGTTCTCGCAGAATTACAGACCTGTACAGAACACTGGAGATTGTAATCGGTCGTTCGGGAAGCACGAAATGGCCTACACGCTCATCCATCAAAGCACATCTGAACTGTTGTTTGTAAGCAAACTTAAATAAGAAATCTACAAAGAATACATTATTAATACCATGTAACAAGGATTGTGCTTCGATTAGTCCAGACGAAACTCAACGACAAGAATCACCTGTCCGTAACGGTTTTATATCAAGTGTGAATACTCAAGATCAATATTTCCAGCCCTTAATGACAGTGACAATGATAGACACATGTACCGTGCCTGAGCTACGGGTTTTCTTGCATTTGGTATAAGGGCGCACACGTTTGTGGAACCTCTTCTCCTGACAAGAGGTTCAAATGGCTCTGAGCCCTATGGGACTTAACATCTGAGGTCATCACTCCCATAGAACTTAGAACTACTTAAACCTAACTAACCTAAGGACATCACACACATCCATGCCCGAGGCAGGATTCGAACCTGCGACCGTAGCAGTCGCTGACAACAGGACAGAGGTTGGAGGCTCTGTTGTCTTCTTACTGTTTGGTCACTTTCCATGTTACGTCCTTGTCCACTTCGAAGGTCCTTTCCAGTTCCAAGGAAAAAGTATATAATTAAAAAAAATGTCGGTGACTTGGTTCGGCAAGTTGAGATGCTGAAAATTATCAATTTGCGTCAGACAGTGCTCCACAACTTAGCGATAACCGCACCTCGATAAATCTACTCCTCTGAATATGTTTGGGAAGACTTGACTTATCTGCCCCACCCTGCATAGACAGTGTTCCGAACACTGGCAGGTGAGCCAGAGTTGATTCGAATCAGCTCCCTGAATTGACCACCACCGGTCGATACATCGAGAAATCTGCGTATCATTTTACGTGGTAGCGAAACTGGGCACAAATATTGCTGTAATACAACAAACGAGCAGAGCGCACTTGATTTCTAGACTGATGACCCCCCCCCCCAATTCGATTTCTTACCATTAAAATGGACATCCAGCTAAGAAAAGAAACTTCAGATCGACATGGAGCAAAGATTCATCAGGTGCCGACTTCATAAAGGAAGCAGTAAGCGTTTTAATAACTGTAAACACCTTGCCGAGCCGTCTTCTGGGTCTTTATCGGACGGCATAAAGCAGTGCCGTATTATCGAGGCGCAGTCGGAGTATGTATTTCACATTCCATCGTTAAGGGTGCCCGTATTTCGCAGTGGTTAATGAAGTCAGCTAAAGTATTTACAACATCATTTCGTGTGCCAACAAGTTTAGGTCAACCGTTTCGCTGTAGCGAATGGAATATTTTGACAAGAGATAGTTATTTCATTCACGTATTTCTCAAGTGGCGAATAGCTCAGGAAAGCATGAAGGTGGTCGTGAAAGACATTTCAGCAGTATACTTACTGTATTTCCTTACCACGACTAGGTCCTGGGTTCGATTCCCGGCCGGGTTGGGGATTTTTCTCTGCCCGGGGTTGGGTGTTTGTGTTGTCCTTATCATTACATCGTCATCATCATCATTTGTGATAGTGGGTACAATGGACTGTGAAAAAATTGAGCGGGCCGGGGTAGCCGTGCGGTTCAACGCGCTTCAGTCTGGAACCGCGCGACCACTACGGTTGCAGGTTAGATTCCTGCCTCGGGCATGGATGTGTGTGATGTCCTTAGGTTAGTTAGGTTTAAGTAGTTCTAAGTTCTAGGGGACTGATGACCTGAGTTGTTAAGTCCCATAGTGCTCAGAACCATTTGAAAAAATTGGACCGCGTAAAATTTGGAACTTTGTACGGGCGCTGATGACCGCGAGCTTAGCGCCCCACAAACTGAACATCATCATCGTCATCATCATCATCATTACCACGACCACCCAGCCGTTCGTCCGAAAACGCATCAATCTCGACTCACTTCGATAACAGTATTGTAGATGTATTACTGTTCACGTAGGAAACAACTTGCGTTTTCGCTGATGATCTTTGTTGTATTTCGAGAAAATTCGAAGGTAGAATGTTGTAGTGAAATGCAGGAAAACCTGCAGCCCGTCACCATGTTGTGCAGGGATTGGCAGTTGTCCCTCATTACAAATACGAGAAACTGACTATAAGTGGAGAAAGTCTATTTATTGGTTGATTACATAGCTTCTGATTAATCATTGGAAATAGTCACATCCGTTAAATACTTCTGAGTAAGCGTACAAAATTATTTAAAGCAGCACAGCCACATAAAACCTAGCATAGGAAAGGCAGATTCTATTGAGATTGACTGGAAGGGTCGTGAGGAGGAAGAGACCAACCACGAAGTAGGTAGCTTACAAAGCGCTCATTCTATCGGCATACGAGTGTTTATCCTCAGTCTGGGATCCTTAACCCTACGGCTCCATAGAGGAAATAGGAAAGATCTAGGAAATAGTCGAGTGTTTCCTCACGGATTCATTAAGCAAGCGTGAAAGCGTAATTCTCATACAGCTCCAGTGACAGATGCAACAAGAGTGTCGGTGCTGGACCACGGTGTGGTTTGCTGTTACATTTCCGGGAGTGTGCGTTCCTAGAAGAATTAGCCAACATATTGTTTCCTGCTACAGGCATCTCGCTAAAAGACCGTGAAATTCAAATTAGATGGGTTTGAGCTCACATGGAGGCTTACAAACAGTGACTCCTCTAGTACACACCGTTCGCGCCTGTAGCAGGAAAGATAGGGAGTGGCAGTGGTGTGAAAAATACTCTCTACCACACACGTTATGGCGGCTTGTGGAGCACATAAATGGGTTTAGATGTAAATAACTAGAAAATCGTATCCCTGAATATTCCTTTGAGGTGAAAATAGTTGCAATTGCAATGAGATCTAGGCTACCAATGGAGTCTAACTTATATTTATGCATGTTACATGGATGTGACTTGGAGACTGCGACTGTATTGTAGGATTTTTATGAAATAATGTATACTGCAACAGTCACTTGTTACTAAAGTTTGTCTACCACACTAACTACTATAATAAATCAGCTACAGCCACCCACATAAACACAGGCCACCCATGCTGTGACATAGTGCATGATATTTATGTATACTGCAACAGTCACTTGTTAATAATATTTGCCTACCACACCAACAACTATAATAAATCCGCAATAGCCACCCACATAAACACAGGCCACCCATTCTGTGACATAGTGCATGATATTTAAGTATACTGCAACAGTCAATTGTTAATAATGTTTGCCTACCACACTAACAACTATAATAAATCAGCAATAGCCACCCACATAAAAAACACAAGCCACAGACTCCTTGACATGGTGCACGATATTTACGTATTACATAAAATGATCAAGAGGTACCAGATGAACTCGTATGAAGAACTGGAAATATTCATTGATGGCATAACACATGGAGACATGTTACTAAATGATAAACTTGTAATAATATTAGCTTCTTTAAAACTTCTCCAATGCTGAATGCCTATTTCATTGGAAAAAATATATTTGCCATGACATAAACATATCTAGATATAAATGTTACATCTTCACTGTATACTACTGTTTCAGCAATAGAAATCAATTTATCTTAGCTTTCAAGTGTCTTTGGATTGATGTAAACAAATGATTGTGGAAGCGTTAAGTTGTGTTGTACTTGTTACTGTGCTCTGTGTCCCAGACACAGCTTTTAGAATACTGCTGCGCGGTGTGGAATCCTTACCAGATAGGACTGACGAAGTAAATCGAAAAATTTCAAAGAAGCGCAGCACGTTTTGTATTATCGCGAAATGTGGGAGAGAGTGTCACAGAAATGATACAGGATTTGGGCTGGACATCATTAAAAGAAAGGCGTTTTTCGTTGCGACGGAATCTTCTCACGAGATTCTCCTCCGAATGCGAAAATATTTTGTTGACACAGACCTACATAGGGAGAAACGATCACCATGATAAAATAAGGGACATCAGAGCTCGTGCGGAAATATATAAGTGTTCGTTCTTCCGCACGCTATACGAGGTTGGAATAGTAATTGTGAAGGTGGTTCGATGAACCCTCTGCCAGGCACTTAAATGTGATTTGCAGAGTATCCACGTAGATGTAGTCGTAGAATTTACCAATAAAAATGTAAGTAAATGCGCTAACAAAACGACTACTTATGCCTATCACAATATAATGAGCACACCGTAACACAATTATCTTCCTGAACAGGCGTCATTTTCTACACATAACCTCACTGGCACATTAGCAGAAGAAACTGACATCACTTCATATTAACTGCAATGTAAAAGTAAATGCGCCTAATGATGGCAGCAAGCTCCCGAAACGCATCGTTCCAACACAGTATTAGTGACAAGTGACTGTTTCGGTGTATATTAATTCATACTAATGGAATGCCAGCTAAGCGAAGTAACCTGAGCAGAGACTGCGACCAGCAGCGCCGCCGAAACCACGACCGCCTTGAAGCCCATCCTCAGCTGCAACTGAGGCTGCAGACCACGCCGGCGTCCCATCTCTAGCCAGCCGCCCGAACCGTGTGACGTCAGCAAGCGACCCTTGTCCCCCGGCGCGTCAGGCTGTTCGCGCGACTTGGAGTTAGCTTCCGTTAGTGGACAGCACCATTTTCCTTTAGCACACAAACAAGGCTATCCTGACGCAACCCGGATAATACTTTTTTTTTCTTTTTAAGTTAGTACCGTTTTCATCTTGTTCGCAGAATAAACCTTCATTTTGTTGATACCAATACTTCTTTATAATGCGGTATTCTTGTATTTTCCCACTCGGCAACATTACTGAAACGCTATGAGTACGTACAGCTTCTCCCAATTAGGTAGCCATCTCTGTTTCTAGGCACTATGTTTCCAACTGTTGAGTACTATTCCGACGAGTAACTTTTAATTTCGTTTATTATTTCTATATTATGTGACCAAAAGTGTCTTACTGCCAGGTACTCCATAATAACGATCTCAGTAGTCATTACACATCGTGAGAGAGCAGAATAAGGCGCTCCGCGGAACTCACGGACTTCGAGCGTAGGCAGGTGATTGGGCATCACTTGTGTCATACGTCTGTACGCAAAATTTCCACACTCCTAAACATCCCTAGGTCCACTGTTTCCGATGTGGTAGTGAAATGGAAACGTGAAGGGACACGTACAGCAAAAAATCGTACAGGCCGACCTCGTCTGTTGACTGACAGGGACCGCCGACCGGTGAAGACGATCATAATTTGTAATAGGCAGACATCTATCCAGACCATAACACAGGAATTCCAAACTGCATCAGGATCCACTGCAAGTAGTATGACAGTTAGGCGGCAGGTGAGAAAACTTGGATTTCATGGTCGAGCCGCTGCTCATAAGCCACATATTACGCCGGTAAATGACAAACGACGCTTCGCTTGGTGTAAGGAGCTAAACATTGGACGATTGAACAGTGGAATGTGGAGTGAAGCACGGTACACAATGTGGCGATCCGATGGCAGGGTGTGGGTATGGCGAATGCCAGGTGAACGTCATCTTCCAGCCTGTGTAGTGCCAACAGTAAAATTCGGACGCGGTGTTGGTATGGTGTGGTCGTGTTTTTCATGGATGGGTCTTGCACCCCTTGTTGTTTTGCGTGGCACTATCACAGCACAGGCTTACATTGGTGTTTTAAGAACCTTCTTGCTTCCCACTGTTGAAGAGCAATTCGGTGATTGGGATTGCATCTTTCAACACGATCGAGCACCTGTTCATAAAGCACGGTCTGTGGCGGAGTGGTTACACGACAATAACATTCCTGGAATGGACTGGCCTGCACAGAGTCCTGACCTGAATCCTACAGAACATCTTAGGGATGTTTTGGAACGCCGACTTCGTGCCAGGCCTCACCGACCGACATCGATACTTCTCCTCAGTGCAGTACTCCGTGAAGAATGGGCTGCCATTCCCCAAGAAACCTTCCAGCACCTGATTGAACGCATGACTGCGAGATTGGAAGGTGTCATCATGGATAAGGGTGGGCCAACACCATACTGAATTCCACCATTACCGATGGAGGGCGCCACGAACTTGTAAGTCATTTTCAGCCAGATGTCCGGATGCTTTTGATCACATACTTTACTTTGGAAGTCATATGAGAAGAAGAAGACTTTTTTAACTCTCTAGTCGGGTGTAGGATGCTATGACCATTTGCGACGATTTAATATTTGATGTGGAACTAGAATTCGAAGCCGCATCCCACACCTTTCGCTGGTGAGTACTGCACTGCCGCCGGTAGCTGTGGCCGAGCGGTTCTAGGCGCTTCAGTCTGGAACCGCGCGAACGCTACGGTCGCAGGTTCGAATCCTGTCTCGGGCATGGATGTGTGTGATTTCCTTAGGTTAGTTAGGTTTAAGTAGTTCTACGTTCTAGGGGCATGATGACCTCAGATGTTAAGTCCCATAGTGCTCAGAGCCATTTGAACCATTTTTACTGCACTGCCCGCTGTTGCCTTGCGTACCGAATTGCCGTTACACACTGGGTTACGTCAGCAGGATCTCTGTCAAAGAATTCGATTAGACTGCATATATTTTGGTTATTCTTCTGTCTTCGTTTCACTATAAAGTTATTTTCTTCAGTTTCATCAGGTTTATTCTTACATTCTCTGCTTCCATTTTAATTTAGCATACACGCATTTTCGTTTATTAACAATCCAAGAAGGGTGGCGTGGAGTGAGAACTTGGGAACTCCTGTAGCAATTTCGACCAAACTTGGTACATGTATTAGATAGTAAGAAGCGGAACGCGCCTACTCATCATCGCCATTTCAACCAAATTTGTGTTATATTCGGGGCTTGGCCAAAAATGAAGTCGGAGCTCCAGATGGCCAAGCGTTTAAGAAAAAAGAAGTATTTTTGATGCGGATCAGGGTGGCATGAGCTATCATCTTTAGCCTTGTGTCGAGGCAGCAGTTGGCGCAGTTGAAAAAGTGTAAAGCGGTATCAGAAAGTCGTGCCGTCGAGTCATGGCTGGAAAATTTTAATTTACGATTTTTTCGTACGTTATACTGCACATAAACCCAAATATTACTAAATGTATCGTAGTTATTAATAATGTAATAAATAAGTAAGGAAAGGAATCGCAAAAGAAAATTTGGGATTGCTAATAAATTTCCAGGAAGGAACTGTAAGGCGTACACGAGAACTTCGAATGTAAAATTTTGTACTTTTATTATTTTACAATTGACTGCTTGCACATGCCGGAGGTGACATTAAACTTAAGAACATCAAAAAACTGTAATTTTCTCGGCTTGCTGCACACGCTATAAACGTTGCATTTTACAATTGCATGGCTGTTTTAAAGTTTCTGTAGAGAAACAGATTTGGTTTACATCCATAAAAAGCTGTCTTTCGTCACACAGTTTGTCCTTGATCTATGTGCAACGCGTCATTTTGCCAAATATTTGCGAGGATAGGTGGAAATATGCAGTGAAATGTATTTTAATGATGTAGTCTTCCCAGGATGTAATTTCTTTTTCTCGGTCGATGAGATAAAAGCAGTTTTGAAACTTTTTCATGAAATTATTTACCTATGACGAAAATAGACATCAAAGGGTTACATTAGCTGCCAAGGATTACTCGAAGGTCAAAGTGAAACTAACGGAATACGAAGTGCTGTACACTTAATTACAGCGCTTTCTTGTAAACTAATTTGCAGAACCCTCGTTGTCGCTGTAAGTATAATCCTTTCTCGGAAATTTATTTTCGATACCATATTTTTTCTTTGCGTTTTTTCATTCTTTTTATGAAAATTCAAACAACACTATATGCTGAGCATTATTTCCTTTTATTTGAGTGTAAGAAACGTATTTTTTGTTGAAAATTAATAAAAGTTTCCGCATTGGTACTCAACCAATTGGTACTCGACCTACCGTTCTTCACTCCTTCCGTTGTGCCAAGCTCTATCTGGACACCACTCATGCCTATCCCGTCTCGATCGAAAACTCTTTTTTTCTTAACGTTTGACGGTCTGGAGCTGACATTTATGTTACTTTAATTTGTGGCCATAAATTTGACCAAAATTGGTGAGTACGCGTAGACCCCTTGTAAGTGGAAACAAATAATGTATAAAAACCTATACACCCCCATAGGGAGGGCTGAAGACAGGAAAGGGTTAGAAGAGCGATGCGTAACTGCGGAATACCTGGAGCTAATTCAGTTCAACTTGACAGACATATGACTTAGGTATCGCCGTCTGGTTTGAAGACGAAGTGCTTTACTTGGCATGGATCTTTGAAACGACGTACCCAACTAATTGTAGAGGGGCGTGCACCTGTAACATGCACTACGGACTACTGTGCAGTTAGGTAGTTTTTTACACATACAAATCATTGCACGAGGTGAAAGAAGCGATAAACGCCAGAAGAAACCTTGGACCGACAGATGATCAGACCCCTGATATTTGGATTTTAATTTGATAATCATTTAGACATCGATCAATACTGATTGAAAAGACGTATTTTTTCAACAAGAAACTCTTTAACACTCATTGATGTAGTGACGAGGATGAGAAAGGGGTGGCATGGAGAAATATTAAAAAGTAATAATATTAAAGTTGAATTTATTGTTTCTGCCGTCGCTATGCGTCTGTGTCCATGCTTGGTCAAAGAGGATTAGAGCTCTCAGTAACCTAAATTTCTAGAAACCTTTGTTCAGTACATTTATGTCAAGAGAATTTTCAGTAAATAAATAGTACACAACGCACTACAGTTTGATAGTATGTGAATAATATCCAATTAGATTAATTCATTCAGACATGTTGTTCAGCAAAATTCCTCGTGGATTGTGAATCGAGTCAGTTAGAGGCAGAAACAACCATTGTGAGCTACGTCTGCGCAGTGGAGAAACGTCTAGCTAATGCTAACCTAAGCACGTTGTGTAACACGGGAATTAGTTCTGGATTATACGCTTACATCAATAGAGAAGCATCTGCTTGGGAAAAAAAACTAGAACGCTTTCTCCCACACTACTCAGGTGGTGGTTCTACCTTCTTCACACTTAGCATTCATGTAACCTAACTGGTACCACAGAATATTGTCACTACTTAACCGCATTCAATTCCAAATCTGAAAGCAGAATCGTCAATGAAATGTCTCTGAGAGTACGTTTATTACGAACGCCGTCATACAGAAAGAACAGAACTGAACTCCGGATGAGGAGTGCTGCTATTTATACAGATACTGAAAACCACAGAATATACAGAAATTACAAACAGCAGAAATTTCGAGAAGCTTCCAGAAATAATAAGTACTAAACGACAAAAAACTGCTGGTACTAAACATCACGCCAGGGAGCGATTCTAACCGCTACATCACAAGGCATGTTCCACAGATAACGGGATTGTTCCCTCTCCTAGTGGATCAGAGACTCGCTGTTGCAAAGCCAGCTACACCACTCTGGACCAAAATTTTCTCGATGATCCTCTGTATGACAGCGATGGCGGATCCTCGCGTTTTGGTCGTGTTGTCACGTCCTACTCACTATGAAGCGCATCGAAGTTAGCCCCTCCCATCGCAGATTCGCGATCGTCCAGTGAGCCTTCAGATTCCTTGAACAAGAAGACCCTGTCACCGTACTAAGCCTCAGGAGTATAGCAAGGCGTCTTACCTAGACCCTACCATCGATTTGCATCTCTGGACTGTCGTAGGGCATCATACGGACATGGACAACATCTCTGCGCTTTTGTTTTCTTGATGGTGAGTCATAATCCTCAACTTTGTAAGTGACGACCAACAAACGAGAAGACTGCTATAAGTCAAAGTAGTGCTTTAGTAAATTGCTATAGTTCAACTTTCCGCACAGGCGCACCAATCCATACTAAGTCTTCCGGGATGTACCTCACTGAAAGGTGCTTGGCATTACAGCGCTCTCAGTCTTTCTCCTGCCCGTCCAGGCTCCGTATGGCAACCAGCTGTCTTACTTGTTCGGTCTCGGCAATGAGGTGTTTCAAGCGGTCATACTGAGTATTGTACGACGGGAAGGGCAACGGGTATACATTATCGTTTCAGTCTCGTGACCGTGGAGCGGAAACGACGGTGTGAAGCTTGTAATGTTTCGCTTCCCTGCATTGTATGCGAATGTCATGATGGGCGGTACTGTATCCTAATCTCACTGTTCGACATCAACCTGCATCGTATAGCTGCCAATTTCTTATGTGGGTGGTAGGCACTTCTCGTCTGTCGGGACGTAAACAATGATTGAATTATCCGAACATTACATGCAAATGGAGCATCTGTATGGTATTTTTTATCTTCATTGATTTGCATGCAGGACGAGGAATCTATTACGGGTCTTATACACAACTGGGTGATATCGCGACGTGAAATAACCTCTGATACTGGTCTCCACTGAAAAACTTTTTCAAGCTCAGAGATCGTAAAATGGGGCGGTCCGTGGTTCAAAATGATGTCTTGTACAGGCAACCCTGAAATTTCTGGAGCTTCAGCTGTCAGCACAGCTTTGATGACATATCAGTCAGTGCGGATTACTAACGGTCGATGCCCGCCCCATCATCTGAATGGTCAGCGCGTTGGAATGCCACGCGCGGGAGCTCGGGTTCGATTCCCGGCTGGGGTGGCAGATTTTCTCCCTTCAGGGACTGGGTGTTGTGTTGTCCTCATCATCATTTCATCCCCATTGTCGAAGCAAATGTGGCGTCGCACTCAATAAGACCTGCACTTGGCGGCCGAACTTCCCGCCTGGGAACTCCCGGCCACTGACGCCATACGTTCATTTCCGTTTCCATTACCGGTCGATAACCGTTTGTCGAATTTTAGGAATCTCCCAACGAGGTCGATTCCAGTTCAGTGGAACGGTGCTCCTGCAGGTGGGGTTGTTACAAGAAGCCTCTGAGGTAACAACGACACCTGCCTTAAAGTGGCTCACACACTAATCGATCGGTAGACACCTGCCCAGTGATATCTGCGTCTGAGTCTGCATGGATCCCCAGTGACCAGATGTTGGAGCGTCGTGGGAAAACGTCAGGATAATAGGACGTAGATGTGTTGGGATGTTGAACAATCGTTTCCACCCTGTCAGATCATAGTTCCTCTTATATAATGATCCGTTTATCAACTGAAATTCTCCGTTGGTTCCACGTTTTTCAAGGCTTCTAAGGTTTCTGGCGATGGTGGTTCTTACCTCGGTTCAGCAGCAATGTCGTTTAATGGAGGAATGACTCAGATTTCGTCCACGCTGTTCTATTCCGCCAAAGGTTTCCTTGTGTCTCCTGTGCTATATTCCCGGGGCCTCAGTGACCGCCTCGCCAATCGACCTGACAGATACCTCAGGTTAGTTAGCCAGCATAGGGAATTGTGGTCCGTCACAACGGTTAATGTTATGACAAAGGAATACAGCCGGAAAATGTAGATGGTCCGAACAACGGCCAAATACACTTTATCGGTTGTGGGATAGTTGCTTTCGGGCTTTTAGAGTATTCTGGAAGCATAAGTTCTCACCTTTCCAGCACCTTACTGGGTTTTAACTTGAACTGCATCTATCCCGTAACCAGTAACTGAAGATCTGTCTCGGAATTCTCGTTATTTTATGGCTGGAGAAAACCTCAGCGCCTCCTTAAGTACAAGGAAAGATCTTTCTTGCTTCTCGTTCCTGGAAAATCTGGCGTATCCATGCAGTAGTTCTTGCAAGGCACGTGCGTTGCTACAGAAATTCTTGATGAATCGCTGGCAGTATGAGCACATTCCTGGAAAACTTCTGTGGCCAACAGTCGGAAAATCTGTGAGTGCTCTTGTTTTCTCTGCATTGGTTCGAACACCAATGCAATTCACTAGGTACGCCAATTCTTTTATTTCTTGGGCGGCGAAGAGGAGCTTTTTCCGATTCGGGTAGGAGCCTACAACTTGAACACACTTCATCACGGTTATCAGGTAGCTTAGATGTTCTTTAAATGTGTTAGAAACAATGAAAATGTCATAGATAGCAAAGACACATCGTCTGTTTCAAAGGTGGAAGCAAGTTGTCCATCAAACGCTCGAAGGTGGCTGGATCCTTACGCAGTCATTGGTACCATTAGGAGTTATGAAAGCAGTGTTTCCCCAGTCAGTCTCATCAATCTAAATTCATCAGTAGCCTGTCTGCATGTTCATAGCTGAGAATACTTCACTCTTCTCAAGCAGTCTAAGGGTCAAGGGTAGACGTCTTTTTTCGTGATGTGATTGAATCGTTGTTAGTTTACGCAGGACCGCCATGTGCCATCCTTCTTCTCCACGAGGACCACGGGAGAGGTCCAAGGACTCTCCGAAGTTTCAATGACGTCATCTTGTAAGTTCCTCACTTTCTCTCGAATTACGAATTGTTCAGATGGCGACACACTTCACGATCGCTGGCTAAGTGGGGGATGATTCCCAGCGTTGATACAGTGTTTTACCAGGGCCATTTTGTCTGTTGTTTCCTCCCTCTAGATCTGAAAATATCCGAAAACCGGCATATAAATTTTTGCAGTCGACAAAAGCTTCAAAAATTTACCCTGAACATCTCGATTGACTGCTGGAACTCCTCTCGCTGCACGGCGGAACAACAACGTCTTTAACGGCAAAACAAGTGCTCAGAGCAGTCTATTTTGTGTAAACTTGTTGAAATAGCTTCGTCAATCTGAACCTCAGATTTTCCACAGTGTGTAACTACTTGTGATGTCTACAAGGAGTCGAATTCGAGAATAACATTACTATTACAACTTCATAAAATGATCAATTCGAAGGGCTCGAATTCTGTCATTGATACACATTTTTGTAATACATGTTCGTGTGGACTGGACGTATTTCCTATTTCCGACTTTCAGCATAATCGGTTCCTTTAGCTGACGACGATAAGCATTCGACATTACAGAAAAGGAAGCCCCTGAGTCGACTACTACCCGGACACGTTGGTCGTTGATGATGCAATGATATTTGCCGACATCCTCGTAGTAGTCGCCCATTGAGGATTTTTGTCTGTGGTAGTCTGTCCACCATAGTGCCCGCCTCACTTAGTTTTTCTCAATTCGGCCGTAGACGAGCGGCTGGTTACTCTGTACGGCGACTGGGAATGGCTTCGTCGTGTTGGAGATCGGACTTGTCCAGGGTAAGGCGGTGGGCTTCGTCCCACACGTCGACTATAATCGTCTGCAGTTGACTGAAATGATGTGAACTGCTGTGATGGTTGACGTCTGGTGGCATAATAGTCTCTGAAACTGGTCTTCTTTCCCTGCAGTAGCGCACAACGTCCTCAGGTCGTCGATAGTGGAGACGTAGCAATGTCTGTTCCTCTGCGGAGCGTTATATTTGGCCGAGGAGCTAGCTGTAGCTAAGTTTGCCGGATGCTGGGTTGCAGTTTAACGACTTCGCCTAAGTCCATTCTTCTACTCGCGATCGGCTGGTGGCGAAGACTGCTGGTAAAGATCGAATACCTCTTCTTCAACATTCTCCTTACCTCCAGATGTGTGGGGTAGACACTTGTGGCTTCTGCCTCTCACGTACTCAGTCAGGTGGTTCTGGTTGCCTTAACATACTGTATTTCACTTAAAACCTGGCGTAAGATAGGGGAAAGGGACCACAATCGGAAGTCTACTTTTTTTGTGGAATTTCCTCTAGTCACTGGAACCATTTGATGAAATGTCGGTGAACATTTCCTTCAGTTCGGCGTTCCTTTCATATCAGGTATTGAGCTGCTCTTCGTTGTTCTCGAACCACTGCTCGGCTGTGCCGCCCTAGTAAACTTGTACATTTATCGAAAGGCGTCTGTAAATAGTGAGATGTACTCGTCTAGTAATCGTATTGAGAGGCATCTGTATCACAGCCCGTTTAGACAGAACCTGGTATGTATATATAATATACATTACTTTGAAGATATTCTGGCGTACATCAAATGATAAATAAACTCTGTATGCCGCGAAAGGCCAGTTCATTTCTTATATATGGGGTAAAGAAACTAAATCTGTTGTACGGTTACTCAAACAGGGACTGAAAATGCCACACGACCTGCAAAAAATTACGTAATAACTAGGCAGCTGGAGTTTCGAAGTTCTGCAGCGTGTGTTACCATACGTTTACAAAATTGACCCCCTTATACAACAGTGAGTCTCTATAGACATCTTAATTAGGCATGAATAAGTTAAAAATGCGTAATCATAAAAGGTATTTTTTTACTAGTTTAGAAACCCGTGAAATGGGAAAAGCAATCTGATTAAGGTAATGAAAATGGAAATGTTAAATAAATTTATTATTTATTAGAATAATTAGTGTGATAAGCATTCACGTAGATTAATACAACAGAAACGATCTGCGACATTCAGTAAAAACAGATTCTGCTCGACTCTTGAATAGGTAACGTTACAATAAATGCACATAAATATAACCAGTCTGTTTGGTGAATGAAATAAGGACTTAATAACTCCCGATCTGTGGTAAATATGGGACGCGAAAGTAATCAAAATACTGTATATTGATTTTAGTCTAGCCATCACTTTAGTAGACGGTTCATATGAAAATCTAATCAGTCATACTTCCTCCACATAACACATGAAACTGCGAGGAAAACAATTCAACTTAATTCGTACTGCTCAGCAGAATAAAAAGAGAGGTGCTTCATGTGCTTGTCGTAGTCAGTTCAAAATATAGCTCTCTCTCTCTCTCTCAAAATATAATATTGTAGCCACTCTCAATACCAAATCCTATATTATGCACTTTCTCTTCCACTGTGTAGCAGTAGAATTATCAGACCTCAGCTTGTCTGATACAAACAACTTTCAAATGGGTTCTTCCGGCCTAGGTCTGCCTGCTTGCAAAGAGTCACAATAACAGGCACTTCACACGCAAAATTGCTCAGCGCCGAGTATCAATATCATGCACTACATTATATGATATGACCATTAACGACTGCCCACGTTTGACCACAACAGACTAGACTTGCTCCATACAACTCGTTCTTTCCTACCTGCTCATGTGGCGTGACTTTGCCCTAGCCGTTTATTGACCAAGCTACAAAAACCACGAGTAAAACTTAAGTATTTCCCATACAGCTGAGATAAATATCTAAAACGATCAACGTGCAATCAGAAAATAAAGGCGGGGACCTCTCCCGTAATCGATGCGAAAAACACGTAATCCAAATGTAGCGTGGCTCCATCACAGACACCTTTCACGGCAATGTAGATGTTTTTAAGTAGTCGGTATTTCCACCAAACAATATCACATCGTAACCAGAAACAAAGTCAAATACAAAAGCAGGGTCGTTAATGAAATACAGAACCTAGCACTGGAAGCCCTCTTATGACGAACACCAAAGTACAGACAGAACAGAATTGACATGGCGGACGCAAAGTGCAGCTATTTATACAAACATCGAATACAGAAACACCACAAACATAAGAAATTTCGAGAAATAGCAAGTAGCAGATGGCAAAGAAATGGCAGTGCTGGGTTTGAACTGACACTGAGCAGAACGTCAGCCAGAGAGACTAGCCGCTAGGTCACACTGCGTGCAGCGCAGTTCGTGCCAATGCCGTCAGCTCTTCAAACACTGGAGGAAAAGTTAAACGCTTTTGAATATAAACATTAGTATTTACTTGGAATGGACACTCGTGTGTCCAAATATTATAATAAATTGAAAGAACTTATGATAATGTAAGCTTTTCTGCGGATCTCCACTGCCTGCTGGCGAATTTCCAATGCCTGCTGGCAACCTATCAAAGGCTTAAGCACCGTGAATTGATACTTCATTCCGAACACTAGACATGGACGCATAGTCTACATGGAAATTATTTTTGCCGCTGGTATTGAGTTTCTCTATCTACCTCAAATTCACTCTTATTATTAACCATAAATACCATCAAGTGGTAAATGTATTAACGCACAAGCTTCCTGAAGACTTTCGCACTACGCCCGGTTTTCAGCTTTACATAATAAACTTACCATAGGTACCTGTAACTGAATGCTTACTGAACCTAGCTTCAGTACTTCAGAAAATTGTACCATAAGACGGTACTGAGTGATGGTATGCAAAAGATGTAGTTCAGTACAACAAGAGCGAAGAAGGCGGAACTGAAAACTTTTTCGTTACCTTATCAACCGGGTGTTCTAGATATTTCACACATTAAATTTTACTTATAACGCGTACTTGAAGTCCAGTTACTACGGTTCCCGCAACTACCAAGGGCTTTCCTCTCCTATTCTCCTTTAAAGCTCCTCATTATGTGTTCTGTGAATCTATTTAATATTTAGCACTTTTATGTAAGATCAGATATCAGTCGTTTAGATTATGTCTTCCCCGTTTTTCGACAGTCCACGAGTCAACGCCAGGGTCTGCACAAATCTGTGCTCTAGACGTACATTCTCATAACTTTAACGCCCATCTTTGGTGGCAGTAAATTTTATTTGGCGAGCAATGCTGTCTTTGTCTATGCTTGTCTGCTTCTCATGTCCTTGCTTCATCCGTCAAGCACTACCTTTCTTCCCAACTTCATCTACTGCGAGATCCCCGATTTTATTTTTCCGTTTCTGGCTAATCTAACTTGTGCTACTCCTCACTAACTTTGTCTTTCTTTATTTTGCTCTCACGTATGTTATCATTGCTTCAGCGCGCCTGTTTTCCATTTGTGTGTAAAGAATCGTTTCTAGAGAAAAACTTTCATCATTGTATCCCATTGCCAAAAAATATAAGTAACGGTGCCGGAGTTCTAGGAGTACAGCTGCCGAATAACGGCAACTTTTGTAGTTCACTTCACAGATTCAGGGAAAGTTTTCGTAATCTGCCAGTCTCCGAAAGAGAATTATTTTCATTAATTGGGCGTCTGTGTCTTGATGTCATCTCCTACACTTTTTCACTTTCCGATGTGACAAAGGTCTATTGGGCATACTGTGCTGCAACACTTATCTCTGCGTGGGAGCCAGGGAGCCATACGTTGGCAATCTGCTTGCAGCCGTAGTGAGCGGATTTGCGTGTCCAGGCGGGCCACGACCTCGACTACAGCAGACGTAATCTGCTGACACCGATGACCCACTGTCGCATCTCTGCTGGTGCGCTGCGCTGCGTCCACTCTATTTCAGAGACATAGGGCGAAAAGTGCTTCATGAACAGAGCAATTATTTCACAGTGCTGAGTGTCTTTATTGTAATATCCTCGCAGTGTGCATGACATGCCGTCTATAGCAGTGACGGTAGTGGTATTAGTTACGGTAGTAGCCTTATTCACTTTTATGGTATTAAAAATTGACAACAAAAAATATAATTCATACACACAGGTACTCACTTGCTTACAGCCCTGGATTGACAATGATGGGCAATGTAGTCGACTGTGGCCTTAGCAGGAACCATCCTGGCATTGTCCTGACGTAGTTTAGGGAAACCATGGAAAACCCACATCAGGATGACCAGAAGACGCTGGAGCCTCCATCCTTCCAAATACACGAAAATGAAGATAAATTTAAAGCTGCTTAATCTCATTCGGTTCGTCCTCAGTGTAGAAAAGCAGTTATTTAGTACTACCCTGTTCATTCCTTTCTCAACGCCGATCACAGCCTACACTATACGCGCTCTACACCCATTATTCACACTGTCAGCTGACGTCAGCACTATGTTGACAATGTTTGGCTTCCATCTTGTGTATAGCAACACCCTATTTGATTCCTTTTCGACCCGGCCCACAAAACATATGGAAAACGCATTGCAAGTTCCACAGGAAATAACAAAAGGACGTGCTATGAACAGTTTGGAACAATTATAGATATATATACGCACATGAAAACTCATTCAAACGATATTCTTAATGAACAAATTGATATGAAACAAAAAGTTATCTAGTAACAATTATTGACATTCAGGAAAACAAGAACAGATAAAAACACACAGTAAACGAAAACAAAAGATAACCACAGATACAACTCATAGCAAAATTATATAATCAATGAAACACAACTATCATTACTGACTAGCAAAGGTTTCACTGTATACACAAAGCATCAGAGAGAATAAACTGTCAGATTAGATGTCAAAAGTGCTTCACGGAGAAAACATTCTATACAAACAGAAATTACGTAACTTATAACAGTCTAGCAACGAAACACTGAAGTTTACTCACTGATGCAATATGGTTGTCTATTCCAACGAGAATTAAGCATATACAGTCAGTTCTGCAAGAAAGCGTAACGTCCGCGGCGACATCTCTGGCAATGGTCTCGAATCTGTACTCAATGCGCTTTTGCAGTGTATAGATAAACAGTGGGAGAGTTGAATGTTTTCTTTTGTTTGTTGCGGTTTTGCTTATTTGCATTTACTTACAGCCCATTTAAACGCTGAAAAAATGTACAATATTTATCAAAAATTCCTTTTGAAGTCCGTCAAGTAGCTATTTGGTCCGAACGAGACAAACTGAGTGCTTCAAGAGGATACTGATATGAAACATCACTGCCGTCTCTGTACAGCTTGGAAACAAGACAATGGGATGTCCACGATATATTGGCCTGCAATATCTCCGGATAAAGATCCGATCGCAAATGTTTGGTCGTATATTAGGATGTAGCTTAGAGGGAAACCAACATATACTTTGAAGCAGCTGTCGTATAAAATCAGGACAATATGGAGACCGTTACCGAGAGACTATGCAGAAAATTTCGTGAAAGGATGCCAGAAAGGTTCCAATCTGTAATCGATAATGGCGGTGATTGGATTAACTGTTAGGTAATTGCGCAATTAGTAATAAAAGGTATTCTTGATACATGACTTTTATAAACGAAAGTAGACTCATCAAATGTAACATCTATAGGTTTACTTGAGAACGGCGCTATAGCCGAAGCAATTTTGTAGCAAGGAAGAAACCCTACTAATTAAATTATTTGTAGCTTGGCTGGAATCATATAAAATGTCATTTTATGTCCGAGCGGTTTGGTTGAAAAGCTGAGTCGGCAGCCCCCGTAATGTGTGAGATGCCGAGCATCCAGAAAAGTATTTGACTGCTTGTTATTCCTCAGCGGCTTACCTGAGCAAACTTACCTGGAAATCTATAGGTTCCTAACACGTCACGTCGGCCCGATCAAGTTATTCATTCTTGGTCTCAACCATCTCAACCGGATACCGATATTGTTTCTTCGACAACACCAAGGCCGAGTTCCTTGCCTATTCCGTTTCTAACGACGTCGATGATTATATTTCTTTGTTTCTTTCAATTGCTTATCGAAGTAATACAGTTAACGAAAGAGTTATGCGTCCTGTCACTTGACTCTGCCGCACAATTCTAACCACTTTCATCTGAAATTTGCTGCTCCATTCTTTTTTTTTTTTTTTTGACGTACTTACATCGCATGTAAAATATTCACTAAGAAATACCGGGAGAAGACCTCCGTCCATCGATTGTTTTGCATTCGTCTCTTTTTTTTTGGGTCATCAGTCTTCTGATTGGTTTGATGCGGCCCGACACGAATTCCTCTCTTGTACCAACCTCTTCATCTCGGAGTAGCACTTGGCACACCCGTCCTCAATTATTTGCTGTACGTATTCCAATCTCTGTCTTCCTCTACAGTTTTTGCCATCCACAGCTCCCTCTAGTACCATGGAAGTCATTCCCTGATGTCTTAACAGATGTCCTATGATCTTGTCCTTTCTCCTCGTCAATGTTTTCCGCATGCTCCTTCCCTCTCCGATTCTGCACAGAACCTCCTCATTCCTTACCTTATCAGTCCACCTAATTTTCAAAATTCGTCTGTAGCACCACTTCTCAAATGCTTCGATTCACTTCTGTTGCGGTTTTCCTACAGTCCTTGTTTCACTACCATACAATGCTGTTGTCCAGACGTACATTCTCAGAAATTTCTTCCTCAAATTAAGGTCTATGTTTGATACTAGTAGACTTCTCCTGGCCAGAAATGCCCTTTTTGCTAGTGCTAGTCCGCTTATATTTTGCTTCTTGCTTCGTCCGTCATTGGTTATTTTGCTGCCCATGTAGCAGAATTCCTGGACGTCATCTACTTCGTGACCATCAATCCCGACGTTACGTTTTTCGCTGTTCTCATTTCTGCTACTTCTCATTACTTTTGTGTTTCTTCTATTTTCTCTCAGTCCATATTCTGAACACATTAGACTGTTCATTCCATTCAGGAGATCACGTAATTCTTCTTCAGTTTCACTCACGACAGCAATATCTTCATCGAATGGTATCATTGATATCCTTTCACCTTGAATTTTAATTCCACTTCTGAAGCTTTCTTTTATTTGCGTCATTGCTTCTTTGATGTACAGATTGAACTGTAGTGGCGAAAGACTCCTCGTGGGATTATCGCGCGCTCTGAAGCGCCCTGCCAAGGTTGGCGTGGCTCCCCCCGTCGGAGGTTCGAGTCCTCCCTCGGTCATGGGTGTGTGTGTGTGTTGTCTTTAGCGTAAATTAGTTTGTGTTAGAGTAAGTAACGTGTAAGCCTAGGGACCGATGACCTTAGCAGTTTGGTCCCATTGGAACTTACCACAAATTTCCAAAATTTGCCTCTCTGGTGCCGTTACCTTTTCTAAGGCCAAACGTCACCATCTAGCACATCCTCAATTTTCTTTTCGTGTTCTTAACTGGAAGCAACTCGGATGGATGAGTGCTAAATTTTATTTCAAACTATGAAATCACCGTACATTCGCCAATGTTACTCCAAGCAGCTACTTAGAATGCATGGGACAATTCGCAAATTCGGTATGTGATACCACTGGTCCTACTTAGTGGTCTATAGACGAATAGTAACAAAAGAATTTACGCAATAACTGAGCAGTAATTTTCCAAAACCGATCCCTCGTGTAGAAATAAATTCAAAAGACAGGCATCAGCCATTAGATTGGCTCTCGCATTAAGAAAACGGCCCGAAAGAAAGCGCTGTGGTGACTGGCTACCTTGTCAAGCTCTGGCATATGCTCTTCGCTCTCCCGGTCGTTGGCGCCTTTCCAAGCCTTCGAGCCGCTACTGCTTGTTCAAGTAGCTGCTCAATTGGAATCACGAGGGGACCGTCAGGCCTGTTGAGTCATATGTACACTCCTGGAAATTGAAATAAGAACACCGTGAATTCATTGTCCCAGGAAGGGGAAACTTTATTGACACATTCCTGGGGTCAGATACATCACATGATCACACTGACAGAACCACAGGCACATAGACACAGGCAACAGAGCATGCACAATGTCGGCACTAGTACAGTGTATATCCACCTTTCGCAGCAATGCAGGCTGCTATTCTCCCATGGAGACGATCGTAGAGATGTTGGATGTAGTCCTGTGGAACGGCTTGCCATGCCATTTCCACCTGGCGCCTCAGTTGGACCAGCGTTCGTGCTGGACGTGCAGACCGCGTGAGACGACGCTTCATCCAGTCCCAAACATGCTCAATGGGGGACAGATCCGGAGATCTTGCTGGCCAGGGTAGTTGACTTACACCTTCTAGAGCACGTTGGGTGGCACGGGATACATGCGGACGTGCATTGTCCTGTTGGAACAGCACGTTCCCTTGCCGGTCTAGGAATGGTAGAACGATGGGTTCGATGACGGTTTGGATGTACCGTGCACTATTCAGTGTCCCCTCGACGATCACCAGTGGTGTACGGCCAGTGTAGGAGATCGCTCCCCACACCATGATGCCGGGTGTTGGCCCTGTGTGCCTCGGTCGTATGCAGTCCTGATTGTGGCGCTCACCTGCACGGCGCCAAACACGCATACGACCATCATTGGCACCAAGGCAGAAGCGACTCTCATCGCTGAAGACGACACGTCTCCATTCGTCCCTCCATTCACGCCTGTCGCGACACCACTGGAGGCGGGCTGCACGATGTTGGGGCGTGAGCGGAAGACGGCCTAACGGTGTGCGGGACCCGTAGCCCAGCTTCATGGAGACGGTTGCGAATGGTCCTCGCCGATACCCCAGGAGCAACAGTGTCCCTAATTTGCTGGGAAGTGGCGGTGCGGTCCCCTACGGCACTGCGTAGGATCCTACGGTCTTGGCGTGCATCCGTGCGTCGCTGCGGTCCGGTCCCAGGTCGACGGGCACGTGCACCTTCCGCCGACCACTGGCGACAACATCGATGTACTGTGGAGACCTCCCGCCCCACGTGTTGAGCAATTCGGCGGTACGTCCACCCGGCCTCCCGCATGCCCACTATACGCCCTCGCTCAAAGTCCGTCAACTGCACATACGGTTCACGTCCACGCTGTCGCGGCATGCTACCAGTGTTAAAGACTGCGATGGAGCTCCGTATGCCACGGCAAACTGGCTGACACTGACGGCGGCGGTGCACAAATGCTGCGCAGCTAGCGCCATTCGACGGCCAACACCGCGGTTCCTGGTGTGTCCGCTGTGCCGTGCGTGTGATCATTGCTTGTACAGCCCTCTCGCAGTGTCCGGAGCAAGTATGGTGGGTCTGACACACCGGTATCAATGTGTTCTTTTTTCCATTTCCAGGAGTGTATGTTATAAGTGCCCTGTCCTAAATACCTGGCAACAGACTTTTCATACGAAGCCCTCCTAGTTGCCGAGCAAATCGATGCTGAACTTGTATTCAAATCTCCAATACCTGTAACGTTAATCGTGTTTTGACCGAACGAGCGGCTAATGCTGTCGGCTACCACGGTGACGGTACGGGTACAATCCCTGTTCATGTCCTTTTCTGGTCTCGTCATACGAGATATTGTTAAACAGCACTAAACAGTACTTGTCACGTAAAATTATTCACAGTGTAACGTTCCCTGGCAGCACACACACTATTGATGGACTGAAATGACATTTAATTGTACTATGTACGCCGCTGTGAAGCAGTTCGTATGTACTGTGATTGTTTAACAAAAAATATTATTTAATATTGTATGAGGGACGTTGGTTGTTATTGTAATATTTTCTGTAATAATATTCTCGATGTATTTATGATTGTAATATTTCTATACTCATAATGTAATTGCGAAGTATGCTAGTATCTGCGATGAAAAAATGTAAAATATAGCCACAGAGGAAAATAATGTTGCAAGATTACAAAGAGATATTCATAATCAGCAACAGTATAAATAGCACTACATAATGTGCATTCTTTGTCGTCTTCCTCGAGAGCTGAGAGAGAGAGGAACCTGTGACGTAGCATTATATGAATGAGTAGACTTCTTTTGTCTGTATCTATCTTTAGCCGCCATTAGAGGAGAAATTATAAAGGTGTGTAATTTTAATTATTGTTATGGTCTAAATACATCATAATTTATCAAAATTGTGTATTACTAATGTAAATTAGCTTGCTCATGTCATCTATAATATTTCTTTAAAGAATTTTCAGCACTTTTAGCGATTATCGTTGGTGTTGCTGGGCTGTGCCGCGACCGAACGATTTGCAACGGCGGCACATTTAAAAAATTGTTCCGCTATAAAATTAACCAAACCCGTAAATCTGGAGCAGGTAAAATTAGCAGTGGTTCAAATGGCTCTGAACACTATGGGACTTAACATCTATGGTCATCAGTCCCCTAGAACTTAGAACTACTTAAACCTAACTAACCTAAGGACAGCACACAACACCCAGTCATCACGAGGCAGAGAAAATCCCTGACCCCGCCGGGAATCGAACCCGGCGACCCGGCCGTGGGAAGCGAGAACGCCACCGCACGACAATTAGCAGTGAATTACGAAATATTTTTCTTTTACAGCGATCCTGAGGCAGACTGAATTTATTACTGGTTTTACATTTGTGCATTCATAGGCGGATAATTAACGATGAAGTTGTTAATCTGTTGATTCTTTCAATTTCTAAAGCAAATAACTTAAACGTATAGTGAAGTGTGTTTTGTCAATGATAATTAAACGTTCAGGTCGGCTTGGCAATATTTAACCATTTTATGCTAACAGAAACAGTCTTGTGTTCCATAGCTAACGCCGGGAAAGAATTCAGTAAATATTTAAAAACCCACTGCATCTAGAAAATATGTGCCAAGGCCGAAATCCGTAAAAAAATTTAATTTAAATAATTTTCAAAGTCATAAATGTTATTAATCAGTTAGTTTGAATTTATCAGCATGAGAGGGTTGCTAAAGTTCACGTAATTTTAAATGTGCTTAATTCTGTCTGAATGAATTTTTATTACCACACGTAAAAAAGGGGTTCTTCAACAAAGTTCGTACTGAAAGAGTAAATAACAAAAATATTTAAAGCCATTTCTTCCACATTTTCATCCATTCATTTTACATAATATTTTTTTTTTCTCATTAAAACAGGCGGCCATTTTCGCCTTAGTTATATCAATCATTACAACAAACTTTCTTCATATATGTATTTCGTTTGTTACAGAATAGATTACAGAACCGCTAGGTGAGCAAGAACAGTATTTCGGATGGTACATGTCGTAGAAACAACCGAAACACAATTTCGCGGAGCACCACGCCCATTTAATGAAAGTTCCTGGCTTGCAGACATACGGGATTTTCGGAAGCGATACCGGAAAACACTGTTTCGATTCAAGAAGTTTGTTCTGTCTATGAACAACTTCGAATGGGACCAGAAATGTATGATCATTATTGTGAAAGCGGGTGCGCTAAATTGATGCAGAATTTAAGAAGGTCTTTCTATGGAATCTTCCCTAGAAGCGATTTCTCTGTTAATCTTTAGTAAGTCTGGACGATTTTAAATTTTTGATGATAATTTTAAGCTGGCTGTAAAAATAAACATCAAAGGGTTGACAGAGTGAAGTGCATTTGAGTGGGATAATTTTTACGGTGGACGTGCATGATTTTCTTTCATTTACAAAGATTTGATCGTAAACTGTCTGACTAGTTTGCTCTCTCTGTTGAAGTTATAGAAATTTTTCTTGTGCCTCGTGTAAAACAGAAAGACACATTTTAATAACTTCTCGTACAACACCTTCGTGAACCTCGATTTCGAGCAGGTCACGATCACATTTTTTAATTAGTCAACTCCGTCAACTCTTTTTTCAACAATCTACCAAAATTCTCAGACGGTTCTTACATGCATAAGAAAAAGTAAATGTATGTCTTAGCTGAAGCAGTTATGGTATATTGTGTTGTGAAGGCTTGACTAATCTTGCTTCGCTCTGATTTTACACAGGGACGTGTACCGCTCCCTGTTCGGCAGGGGTCTGCTGTACGTTGATTGGTACTGGCAACCGGTTTGATCGGTATTAATTACATAGTCGAGATCAAAATTACAGATGAGAATTTTCGTCAGTCTCTGGACTGATATTCTGTAGAATTGAAAAAAGAACACAGACAGGATTTAGAGTCGTAGTGTCAGCGTGGTTTTCATGCACCTTTCTCGAAGTTATATTAACATTACAGTTACAGGGGAGACGCATAATATTTTCCTCGTAAACTAGAGGCCGTTGCATGAAAATACGCTAGGCAGATGCTCAGTACAGTTCCATCTACAACATACCCAATACTCATCAATACCCGTGATTAACAAGTCTGATAGTCGCCTTGTGAGTTCCTGGCAGTACCAAGAAATGACCACGACTGCTCCGCACTGACCAGTCAGTTATGGAGATGCACTGGACTCTCTGCGACAGACGTACGAATGCTTGCATTAAGCGCACAAAAGAAACATTTAAAACGCCTACATAGAGAGGAAAACTAAAACCAAGACTCTAATAGTACCAGAATACAGGAGAAACACAACACAGCCTCTGTACTCGTCCTCGCCTTCTTCTAAGTATCCGCACTCGACAGGTGTCATGGTGGGAGTAGAAGCGTCGCACAATCTCCTCCAACACCGATTCTCAAAGTTACGCAATCATCACCTTCATTCCAGACATACCATTTAAGATCCCTCAACACCTCTGATATACTTCAGTATGAGCGATAACGACCTGTTACCATCTTGGCTGCGCGCCTTTGAATTAGTTCCTTGGCTGTTGTCATGTCTATTTGATAAACCACCGAACAGTTTACATACGTCACCCTAGCTTCTTACGTACGATTTCTTTTTCAGCGGTATCGCACTTTCCCTAGGAACCTTCTAAAACATACACGTCTTATTTTCGCCTTCGCTACTACTGATCTTCCATGCTGAATTCATTTCATATAACACGGCTGTATTTTTAAGTATGTAAGTGGTGTGATGGGCTGCAAAGATTACAACGAACATTATACTTCTAAATCTACATCTGAATACATACTCCATATAATGTATCTAGGAAGGACGTGAAAAAAAAATTGGACGATATACTTTATTTTGTTATCACTTACAATAAATTGTAAACAGTTAAAGGAACTAAGAAAACATAATATATCTGTAGCCAAACACGAAAGTCGAAGATTGGGCTGCACCCAACTCTTTTTGGTTAACTTCTTCTCTCTAGTACCAGTCATTGCTCGAATATGTTGAGCGAGTCAGCCATATTGACACTCTGCAGCAAGAACTCACTTTTAAAGGGATAATATATGAGTCTGTATGAAAACAGAATTATTCAACTGATTTCTTCATCAACCCGACACTAGAAAAGGATCAAGGCTACACGGGAACAACATAAGATTCGTTTTGGCGGACCACCACTACGGAGACTGGAAGACCTCACAATGAAGAGGTGAAACGTCGATTTTAACTATTTCCAGAAAAATCAGCACTTTTAACTACACTTAAAAGTACAATTCATACATACGTTAGCACTGTATAAAAATCTTTGTAGAAAATTTTTCATTGTTCTTTCTGATTCTGTAGGGGGCACCTTAAACAATTTACTGATTGATAAATAGTGCAACATTAACACTATAAATGGAGAACTTAAAGGACTGTGCCTATCGCTTTTAAGTACAATTTCTTAAAACTATTATAAAGAATTTGATTGTTCACATAATAGTGATGTGTATTTTCTTCACTGTATGATAGGAGACCGTCAAGAAAATGAAAATATCAAAGTGAAGAAGGAAAACAAAAGAGCAGAAGGAAACCTGGAATAAAATAAGAGAAGGAAATACAAAATAAAAACGAAAATTTTATATAAATATGTAAATGAGCACATCAGCGGAAATCGAGGTAGGGCCAAGTATATCAGTTATCACAGTCTTTAGCCACGGCCTGTGCAGCTGATCCCGGCGGAGGCTCGAGTCCTCCCTCGGGCATGGGTGTGTGTGTTTGTCCTTAGGATAGTTTAGGTTAAGTAGTGTGTAAGCTTAGGGACTGATGACCGTAGCAGTTAAGTCCCATAAAATTTCACACACATTTGAACATTTTTTTGAACAGTCATTAGCGCTATGTCGATAGATTCAACAATAAGAGATCCTTGTTTTCTTTCCTTTCAGCAGCTTAATTTTTTTAACATTTTTCGCATCAACATTTGTGCGAAAACTAGTATATAAATAGGAATGGTTTTCACACCATTTCAATTGGGCTCAAGGAAACAGCAGCCATCTTGTTGCGCCCAAATGGCATACATAAATATATATTAATCAAAATGGAACCAAAAGAAACCAAAGATATGAATGGAAATATTTTTAGCACCCAGGAACAGGAAATCAGTATATATTACAAAGGTAAGTGTACAGTATGCGTGCCGCTAAAACGAGTCAACGTACGCTCAACGGAGTTATCTGGTGTGGAAGCCCTCTATCCCCGATCCATGAAGGAAGTTCCCATTTTCACCTGAAGGACGTGCTTTTGAAGATAAAAGTTCTGGGAAGTTTCTCCCTCTAGAAATTACTAGAACATTCTAGAACATTCGAACATTCGGGAGTGTTAGAGAGCATTCTACAACATTCCGAACGTTCCTGAATGTTCCACAATGATTCGGGATGTTGTGGAATGTTTGAGAACAGTATGGAACATTCGGGAAGATTCCAGGAAGTTTGTGAACAGCCCAGAACATCCCAGATCATTGTGGAACATTCCAGAATGTTGTAGAATGTTGTGGAACTTTGTGGACCTTTCTAAACTTGTTTGGTATGTTTCGTAATTAGACACTTGTGGGGCTGCTCACTGGTACAGAACGTGGGTTCGAACGTCAGTTGCTCATCAGTGACGAAGGGAGGAACCGAAAAAGTAACACAGTAAGTGAATAAAAACGAGCAGTGGTCTGTAAGTAATCAAAGTGATACAGTGACTGAATATAAGTTGAAAATAAAGAATGAAAAGTATTTAAAGTGGAATTAGCGTACTTGTTAGTAAAATGTTGATTTGATACATATTTTAGACAATGCCCAAACGTAAAAGAGAAGGATATCTTGGCAGCTCTGAAGCAAAACGGCGAAAACAAAAAGAACAGCGAAGAAACGAAACGAAGAGCGCGAAGCACGTTTGAGTTCCCAACAAACGAAATGAGCACCGTGAGAAGCGGAGAAACCGAAGAATAACGAAATGAACGAATTGAAGAAGCAAGAATTGCGACACAATCTTACGATAAAAGACTGCGAACTCAAGCCAGCCATGAAAATATCACCCTACAACCTAACAAATGAAGAATTCCACTATGACCCGACGAAAGAATATACGAAACACAAAAACGTCTTAATCGGCAGCACATTGCCGAGGCATTCGTCTTCGTGGACGATAAGTCGCCCTCCCATTGTGCACATCTTGTGCATGACTTCCTTCAGGATAACGACAACTTGCTGCTGTGGCCGAGCGGTTCTAGGCGCTTCAGTCCAGAATCGCGCTGCTGCTACGGTCGAAGGTTCGAATCCTGCGTCGGGCATGGAGTGTGTGATGTCCTTAGGCTAGTTAGGTTTAATTAGTTCTATGTCTAGGGGACTGATGACATCAGATGTTAAGTACCATAGTGCGTAGAGCCATTTGACCCATTTGATTTGATAGATTGGTCAGCATGTTCTCCAGATGTGAACCCTATCGAAAATACCTGGGATAGATTTAAAAGGGCTCTTTATGGATGACGTGAACCTCCAACCACTCTGACGTATCTACGCCGAATAGCCGTTGAGGAGTGGGAAAAGCTGGACCAACAACACCTTGACGAACTTGTGGGTAGTATGCCACGACCAATAAAGGCATGCATCAACGCAAGAGGTCGTGCTACTTGGTATTAGAGGTTGCGGTGTGTAAAGAAATCTGGAAAATTGAAAACTTGTGGTAAGGTCTTATGTCCCAAACTCCTGAGGTCATCGGTCCCTTAGCCTACCCACTACTTAATCTAACTTAAACTAACTTAAAGCTAAGGACAACACACACAGCCATGCCCGAGGGAGGACTTGAACCTCCAACGAGGGGGTGGGGTAACCACACGAACCGTGACAAGACGGCTAGACCGGGCGGCTACCCGGCGCGGCTCAGCAATCTGGACCACCACCTATCTAAGTCTCGCTATATGGTGGTACAATATCCAATGTGTGGCTTTCATGAGCAATAAAACGGGAGGAAATGATGTTTATGTTGATCTCTATTCCAATTTTATGTACATGTTCCGTATCTCTCTACACCGAGGTGATGCAAAACTTCCTTTTGATGTGTGTACTTAATAACAAGTGTGTTACAGCATTTTCATGAGCAATAAAAGATTGACTGCAACAAAATATGGCCAGTAATCTTATAAAACCACATTACAGAATTTATTCGTGAGTCTGAGACCTGTATCAGGTGGGGTTAACAGATTATCAAGCTCCCTATGTTAAACATACGGCCCCTGAACAAATTATGTAGCAGAGTGCAAAAAGTGGAAAGCATCACATGTAAAGGTTATTGGCATTTTCCAAACGAGTTGTCATATTTGCCGAATTGCAAGAGAATGAAATAAAATATTTAGTATTATCCTCCTATCTATAATCTTCTCCTCTCGGCGGCATCAGACTCTGAACTCGCCGTGGTAGTACCTGATTTATCCTTCATCAATGACAATGTCGTATACAGGGCATAGTCTGATCTCTAACGATATATAGGCACCAGGAGAGAGATGGATTTCTGGTAAATCCTTCATGTCCGACACATTACAGCTGATGATATTATTGCACCGAATTCACGTAGGTGTGTTTTTGCTACTATAAAATAAAACTCTGTGTGGGTAAAGACACTGCCTACAGATGTGTTCATCCACACACATGAGCCATGTAACAGAATTTTTTTTACAGCGTTTTCGTTCATAAGGTTTCTGATGCACAGCGCTTTCGAAAGGTGGTACACAACGAATCTTATCAGGAATCGGCTTCTTTTGATTCGTAGCGCATGGGCTCTTCTCAGATCTTTCATCGAGCCGTTTAAGTATGTGCATTGAACTTGTTAGCTTCAATGTTATGTAACTTTTTACCTGGGTTCTTCTTGAAGAGTCCTTGTTATTAATCGGTGAAAAATTTGACAATAAAACAACCAAGTTACGTCATCATGTTCTGACATCTACGTATTTCGTATTTAACGACATACAGGGTTATTACAAATGATTGAAGTGATTTCACAGCTCTACAATAACTTTATTATTTGAGATATTTTCACAATGCTTTGCACACACATACAAAAACTCAAAAAAATTTTTAGGCATTCACAAATGTTCGATATGTGCCCCTTTAGTGATTCGGCAGACATCAAGCCGATAATCAAGTTCCTCCCACACTCGGCGCAGCATGTCCCCATCAATGAGTTCGAAAGCCTCGTTGATGCGAGCTCGCAGTTCTGGCACGTTTCTTGGTAGAGGTGGTTTAAACACCGAATCTTTCACATAGCCCCACAGAAAGAAATCGCATGGGGTTAAGTCGGGAGAGCATGGAGGCCATGACATGAATTGCTGATCATGATCTCCACCACGACCGATCCATCGGTTTTCCAATCTCCTGTTTAAGAAATGCCGAACATCATGATGGAAGTGCGGTGGAGCACCATCCTGTTGAAAGATGAAGTCGGCGCTGTCGGTCTCCAGTTGTGGCATGAGCCAATTTTCCAGCATGTCCAGATACACTTGTCCTGTAACGTTTTTTTCGCAGAAGAAAAAGGGGCCGTAAACTTTAAACAGTGAGATTACACAAAACACATTAACTTTTGATGACTTGCGAATTTGCTGCACAAATGCGTCAGGATTCTCTACCGCCCAGATTCGCACATTGTGTCTGTTCACTTCACCATTAAGAAAAAATGTTGCTTCATCACTGAAAACAAGTTTCGCACTGAACGCATCCTCTTCCATGAGCTGTTGCAACCGCGCCGAAAATTCAAAGCGTTTGACTTTGTCATCGGGTGTCAGGGCTTGTAGCAATTGTAAACGGTAAGGCTTCTGCTTTAGCCTTTTCCGTAAGGTTTTACAAACCGTCGGCTGTGGTACGTTTAGCTCCCTGCTTGCTTTATTCGTCGACTCCCGCGGGCTACGCCTGAAACTTGCCCGCACGCGTTCAACCGTTTCTTCGCTCACTGCAGGCCGACCCGTTGATTTCCCCTTACAGAAGCATCCAGAAGCTTTAAACTGCGCATACCATCGCCGAATGGAGTTAGCAGTTGGTGGATCTTTGTTGAACTTCGTCCTGAAGTGTCATTGCACTGTTATGACTGACTGATGTGAGTGCATTTCAAGCACGACATACGCTTTCTCGACTCCTGTCGCCATTTTGTCTCACTGCGCTCTCGAGCGCTCTGGCGGCAGAAACCTGAAGTGCGGCTTCAGCCGAACAAAACTTTATGAGTTTTTCTACGTATCTGTAGTGTGTCGTGACCATATGTCAATGAATGGAGCTACAGTGAATTTATGAAATCGCTTCAATCATTTGTAATAGCCCTGTATATTTTGAGCAAACTGACGGAGTGGCTATGAGGAGTCCTCTTTCCCCTAGTCACCATTTTGTTTATGGAAGCTTTTGAGGGCATGGCATTCAGGACTTCGTTTCTTAGATTCACCAATTTTTGAAGATATGTTGCGATACTTTTATGGTTTGGCCTCATGGAACACATGCTTTGAATCGTTTTCTTAGAGCATTTTAATTGTCTCCATCCTAGTATCAGTGTTACCATGGATGTTGAAAAGGATGGAAAACTTGCTTTTCTTGGTGTTTTGGTTCACAGAAATGGCGAGGGCACTTCGGGGCATAGCGTAATACTAAACCCACCTTCAAGTGACTAGCTGTCACTTACAACACAAATGCACGGGGTCTTGCGGACTTCGCTGAAGAAAGCTAACGCCATTTTCAACGCAGAAAACTTGATACAGGAATTGGATTATCTTAAAATTGTTTTTATGCAGAACGGTTATACCGACCAAGAAATTTGTCGTGCTCTTCCGTTCGGTTCGCTGGGTGAACCACTAGGGGTTACTTGTAAATCTGTTGCATTTTTTACCGTTTGCTAGGTGTATATGCCCAAAGTTTCAATAATTTTAAGAAGAAATGGCATTGAAAGTATTTTTATGCCATCAGCTAAGATTAGAGGGCTTCTAGGATCGGCAAAGGAAGATGTGGGCCTGAGGAAACACGTAGTATAAAAAGTATACAAAATTCCTGTCATTGTGGCATGGCTTATATTGGCCAAATTGTCCGTACTATTCAGGTTCGGTGTATAGAGCATCTTTGTCACACGCGTTTGTTCCAGGAAGAGAACTCCGCAGAAGTAGAACACCGTCCTAATGAGGGAATAATATGTTGTATAATAAGAAGTAAACGATCTCTCCTACTTCCCACTACAAGGAATGTGTTCTAAAGGAATCTATCGAAATTCGATTATCTAATAAAATTATTAAAAGGGACAAGGGAGTCCCTTACTTTGACCTGCGGATTCATTTAATTAGTGTCTGCTAGGATGTATCGTTTTCTTCCACTAGTGCACCATCAGTTCACTTGCGCTTGACGGCTGCAGGGCTATTGCTAGAGAATGCATAGGGGCCGGCCGCGGCGTACTAAGGAGAAGCCGAATCTGTTGGAAACTCATTTCCGTTGAGATTGTGCATCAGCACATTCAGCTGAAGAAGGTGACCAGATGGTCTATTGAAATATCGTGTTAAGATGGCTGTATCATGCGACTGCATACCTGGGATGAGTATCCTCGGATCCTGTTTCTTTAATGAATGCAGAGCAGTTTATGGAATGTGCGATGGAGATTCACATGCAGTGATGGGAAGGAATTTCTTGATCGTTAACGTTAGCGACACGCACACACAGGTCGGTGATCTCCCACATTTATCAGTTTTTTCTAGGACGTTTTCTCGCAGTTGCCATCAGTGAATCTTCACGCCTTAAGGCTACTGGTCTCAGGACTAGGTGTTTCATTTACACGAAGATTGATGTTCTGACTACACCTCTGAGCTACCTCGGGCGTTGTGGGCGGTCATTGAAATCGAGAAGAAATGGTTTTGATTCTATTGTTATCAGGTATGTGCAGCCCCTTTCTTTTCAGCGCTCATTGTGTGTGTTTTGTTCACAATTTGAATAATATTGGTGGTGGGTTAACTGTTATTTGACTGGAGAATAGTCGTATCGACAGACGGTGTTCAATCTCTGCAGTTCTCTCTAAGGTCACTTTTTATCAAGTTGCAAGGTAGGTGCTGTGACTTCTGTCAGTCTATCACTGTGTACGCAGAACAGTGGCCATTTCTCAGTTTCATTTGTATTCGGCGACGCCGTATATACTTCAGATTATTTTCGCATCTATTTACTGGTCTTACGGTAACGTCACACACTAATATTTCGAGAGTTGCTTGTATTTACGTCCTGCCTGGGAGTCCTGGTGGATCTCGTCCAAAGTCAGTGCACTTGTAGGGTTGCCTTATAGCATCGCCACAAACTAATTATATTGCAAGATTTATTTGCATAAATATCGTGTTGTGTCAGGTTAGTTCCCATTATTAAAACGCCAGGGATTTAGTAACGGCCATGGCCACTCGATGAGTTCGATACCCTACCGGCATCTCGTTTGGTTCGTTTGACTTGCGTTATTCCGCGAATGCGCTAAGGAGGACCTGGTTGACTAGATGTATATTTATATCCTTGATATAGCAGTTGTGTATTTTGTAGTGTTGTGCTACACACACAGTATCTTTGCTTGAAAGTTAAGAACTTTGATATGACGTCACACGATAGTAACGTGGTGGTGGTTGGATTTGTTGTAAATACAGCAATCGTTGGTAGGAGATCGGTAATGCTTATAGAATTTGCTACGACTTCATTAATATAACGTGACGCCATTATTTCTACGGTCATGTTCGTTTCTAACACATAACTTCGACGTCACACATACACTAGTAATGTCGCAGTGCTTTAAAAATGAAAGATTACTCGGACTCGTGCTGTACTGTGAATGTCTGAGGGCATCATATCATCGATGCAACGCGACGTTAACGTGACATCAAGACAGAACTCAAGCAATCCGATAAAATGCTTAAAATTGTGGAAGTTTACATGTCTGCCTGGGTATGTTCTCTGTTGTTTTCTCGCATGACGAAATATTAAATTGTTACTAACAAACATACATCGGGTGGTATGGCAATGTTATTAAGGAATAGGAACAGCCTGATCTTGTCTCTACATTCTTTTAAAAGGTAGCTGAATAGAATATTGGTGGTTTGAGGAAATATTACGTATTTTATTCACTATTTTTATACAAGTTTCATTGCACAGTGGCATCACAAAAGCTTGAAGAAAGTTGTCATATGTATGAGTTTAAAACTCGGCCTTATAGCATAATTTTTAAAATGAAAACGAAAATTTTTACTAGAGAAACTTTTTTATTGAAATAAATCTGACTTTTGTCAAATATGTGCACTACATTAATCCGTTCCTCTCTTGACGGTTGTGGCTTTACCTAAGGTGTGCATCATAAATACATAGAAGGGAAAGAAATATAATTTCGTTAATGTTATTCGGCAAAGTAAAAGATACCTATAATTCATGTCTGGAAGTGTTTAAACTCAGAAGAGTGTTTCTGGAGCCACTCTGTAGCAATTCTGGACGTGCAGGGTGTCGCATTGTCCTGGTGGAACTGCCTAAGTCCGTCGGAATGTAAAATGCACATGAATGGATACAAGTTATCGGACAGGATGCTTACGTACGTCTCACTTGTCAGAGTCGTATCTACACATATCGTGTGTCCCATATGATTCCAGCTGCACATGCCGCACACCATTACAGAGCCTCCACCAGCTTGAACGGTTCCCTGCTGACGTGTAGGGTCCATGGATTCATGAAGTTGTCTCCCAACCCGTACACCTCCATTCGCTCGATACAATTTGAAACAAGGCTCGTCCGACCAGGCAACATATTTCCACTCATCAATAGCCCAATGTCGGTGTTTATGGGCCCAGGCGAGGGGTAAAGCTTGTGTCGTGCAGTCATCAAGGGTACACGAGTGGGACTTCGGCTCTGAAAGCCCGGATCAATGATGTTTCGTTGAATGGTTCTCATGCTGACACTTGCTGATGGCTCAGCACTGAAATGTGCAGCAATTTGCGGAAGTGTTGCACTTCTGTCACGTTGAACGATTCTCTTTAGTCGTAGATGGTTCCGTTCTTGCAGGATCTTTTACCGGCATTAGCGATGTCAAGAATTTCATGTTTTACTGGATTTCTGATATTCACGGTGCACTCATGATGTGGTCGTACGGGAAATTCCCCACTTCTTCGCTACGTCGGAGATATTGTGTCCAATCACTCGTGCGCTGAGTATAGCACCACATTCAAACTCACTTAAATCTTGATAACCTGCCATTGTAGCGATCTGAGAACTGCGCCAGACACTTGTTGCCGACCGGTGCCATATTGTGCCTGTTTACATATCTCTGTATTTGAATACGCATGCCTAAACCTGTTTCTTTGGCGCTTCGGTGTATAACCCATCATATTACACAAATGTTCCCACATATACCATGAATATTGAACTCTTGTACCGATGCGTTGCTCGTTTCCAACGTCAATAACCAGGGCAAAGTCATCGTCCGGTGACAGAGCTACGTTTACTCGTTCAGATCCACACGTAGTAACGTTAAGTGCGCTGGCGAACTCTCTTGACGGGGGATCTGCCTGCAGTTGTGTGAGCTCTTTCTGATGAGGCTGCAGTGCAGTTACAGGGCAGTAAAGGGAAGGTGGCTGTGGCATGGTACACTATAGCTGAACCACGCCAGCTCCGGTAACTGAGGAAGCCTATTTGTGGACCAGCTGCTGCTCTGTTGTAGGTGTGGCATTGCAGCTAATAGTCTGTGGTTGTCCTTATCCAGCAGTTCCTCTGCCATTGGTTCAGCAACGTGTTGTCCTGTTGGAACAATAACAAGCCACAACTACGCAATCGAATATATCTTTGTTAATAACAATAGAAATAAGAAACCTCCTGGCAGATTAAAACTGTATCAGCGCACACTCCGCTGCAGAGTGAAAATCTCATTCTGGGTACAATAGAAATAATTTCATTAATAATCTTATTAGATACTTACTTTCATATGTAACTGTTCCTTATGTGCATGGCGATGCTGGCTTGTGCCTGCTGCTACTGCTGCTGGCTCTTCATCATTTTCTCACTCTGAAGATTAGATCTCGACTGAGGGGGGCTTGGGCGTCAGGATTCATAACACAATAGCGGGAGGGGTGGGGAGAGCTCAGTTCCTTGGCCCGTTAGGTTTCCCACCATTTTATTGTCTTCCCGTTGGCTGTGAGAGATAGGGAGGGTTTTCCCAACAATTTTATGTATCATGATCACAATCGATAATACACACAGCTCCCTACAGTTTTTGTGAGGGAGGTTCCCCTGAGTGGCCCTTAATCAGTTGCTGTTTGCTCCCCGGAGGGGGAGAAGTGGAGGTGACAAAGGAACCCAAATGTGTAACCTGAAGCCGAATGTGTAATCTGATATTTCCTTACTTTATAGAGTGAATGTGCCAGGGCCGGCATTTGTAACCTATTAATAATAAGACGTAAAATGTATACTTTGTTTCCGGATATAAGGAACCAACTTTTCCGATAGACGCTTGGGATGAAGTGCAATGGTCTAGTAAATATTCAGACACATACAATCGTAGTTAACTATTGTAAGGGAGTCGAGTTTACTTTAAAACAGTGCTAAAAGTTCTAATTTCGTTGTTTTTATTTGCAAGTCCGAAGTTAGACGCCACGAAAGACAGCCTGGATTGCAGCAAAGTCACGTAGATTAGCATGCGTGACCGGCCATTCGCAACTAAACGCGATATGGTAGTGGGTTCAGGGTCGTCATAGTTTGATTTCGTTTCCTGTCCGCCCCTCATCGTACCTTGTGATACGTCTTTGAAAAACTCAACATCGACACAACGATAAAAGCTTTCGTTTCACAAATTTACTGATGAACTTATTTTTGGTGTTCATCGTCCCTCTAATAGCATCCAGATCACTAGTCCCTTTTTCATCGGTGACAGTCTTGAGTAGCTCATATGAGCTTGTAGCGATAGTTGTCAGTAGCCGAATTAGTTATTCGGCGCAGTTGAGTGACAATGAGTTTGGTACTACTTCGCAAAAACACTTATCCATGACGACCCTAATGAACACGTGATTTTTGCATTCGATATCTGAAACCTTACAATCACCCAATGCTACTACGGTATGTTCAATTTATTCATATGCTATGGTGTTTAGGCTGCCTTTGAATGACACTGCGTCGGCTGTATCTAAATCTGGCTACCGGTAGGAGGTATTGATAACGCATTAGATTGACGATGCTGGTTACTTTAGTCCATGTGCGTTTGCAATAGGATTCATTTTGGACCTAGTCCGACCTAATGCTAGTGGTTCTTGCTTTGAAAACTCCACCTACTGGGAAGCCTAATCTCGCTTTCCCGTATATGTGGCACATGTTGCCGAAAAATACCCGTACTTCTACCCCTAACAGGATGTGGAGGAGACTCTTTATACAGGCTTATGAGTCCTGGGTGTTGGCTGCAAACTCTCCGGCAGTATTTCAGCGTTATCCACTATCCACATTTACTCTACTACCGATTATAATAATCATATTCTCTGATAAGGGGTCTGTGTCTAAGGATATCAGTGTTTCTGGAACAGAAAATAGTGGAAGTAGCTATAAACGTTAATAAGTGCTGTTCGAAGAACCTCGACAAAAATGTCTAGAAGTAATTTACGTTCGTTCCTATTATCATGTTTCAACAGTCTAACTCAACCATGTCTAGTCACTGAGCGAGGCGCTTGTTGGCCCCAACGCTCTTAGGGTAGCGGTAGCTGCAGAGTTACGACCCTCGATGGGCAAAATCTGTCAGATGATCCCCTTTTTAAGTGAACTACTGCTCTACATCTAATGAACTCAATGACTCTAACTCCGAAGAGACATTCTTTTAAATATTTAACATTTAAATAAATGTAAGGATATTTGTTCTTGTTTCATATTTTGCAGTATTGAAAATATAAAATCTATTTCTTTCACAATATGTGCGCGAAACAGCATCGGTACAAATAATCGTCATCCTGTTATTCCAAGAAGACATTACGTTGTCATGTTGATATGAATCTCCTTTGAATTTCATCCATTTCCGTCGAAGTTTGTGAAACATTGTCAAGTTCGCAAACTCAAAGAGTTGGTTGTTTATACTACTTGCCACCGATAAAGATTGCACTATATCTCATGAGTCAAAGCTTTTCGAGCTGTCAGTTAATCATTCTGCAAATTAGCTCGTTTACTTATTTCAATGTCAAGATTTTTTTTTCGTTCGCAGTATCAAGTCTTCCTTAACGAATATGTTACTTTTCCTTGTTGTTCAACCTCTGTGCACTCTTCCACAGAAAAAGGTCAAGGTGGCGTTGTGTGGTCATGTCATAGCGATAAATGTTATGAGGAACCAATACTTTCCTTACTGTTAAGATATCTATTCACAGAATTCGAACATCCTGCTGGGCCGATGGTCTGTATGACGGTTTCTGTCCATAATGGCCAAGCTCGTGGAACAACTACAAGCAAATTCTTCCTGTAGTAACTGTCACGGAATCTTGAACGAGAAGTAATTATTATATCTCTTTAGATCTGTCGGAACGACAACATTTAACATGTAAGTTTGATCAATTAGCTGGAAAATACTAAACATGTTTAAGCTACAAAAGCTTAAACTACTCGCTCTTGATTATATACTCACTGTCATTTATTAAATTGATATTTAATCTTCAGGAAACTTCGATAAATGATCAAAACATCTTAAGTTGTTATCTCTAAAAAATATATAAATTTATCGATGCGTTGTTATGTACAATTTAGAAAAACATCTTTATGTTGTTTGCTACTACAGAATTTGTGAAAAAAGATAATGCGATCACTGAATCTAAGAATAAATCAAACAGACTGTAATGAGTTTAACAGGCATTTTATTGCCTGTTTATTCGTCATTTTGAATTTAAAGGTTGTGGACTGTTTCCATTTCTCTTCGATCTCTTCTCTCCCCGTGTGAGGTTCGAGTCCTCCCTCGGGCATGGGTTGTCCATAGCGATTGTTAATCGAAGTTAGATTAAGTAGTGTGTAGGCTTAGGGACCAATGAACTCCTTAGTTTGGTTCCATAAGACCTTACCACAAATTTTCAAATTTATCTTGATCTCTGACGTCGACAATGATTATGAATTACTCGTATATCTGTCGTTCTTTGATGCTCCTTTCCTTGTTGCTTACGTGTGACTCTTATTCCTGGCCGGCGTAGCTACGTCTCCGTTTGTCTTAATTTTTGTAGTTTTGAGAGACAAAATCTTATGACTATGCGTCTTTATTCTGTTTTAATTTTATTCTGTGACATGGCCAACGTTTGGCCCTAAAAATAATTTAATTTTTGTTCTGAAGAAGTTACCATTATTGGCATAGAAACCTAGGTAAACTAATAAAATTTTACCTTGCAACTGAAGGCTGAATTTCTTAATTTCTGGACAATTCATGATTGCTGAAGCGCTACACTATGTTAAAGATTTATAAAGATAACCATACCCATGTTCACGATGAGGCGTGAAGTGAGCGGACACCTATCCTCAATACGGAAAGGTTCCAGGAAGTTGGAAGAAAAATTTAAAAAAATTCAAACGCTCTATGATTTAGTCCTTATTTAGCTAGCTTTCTCAAGTTTCAAGAAGTGCTCTTTATGAAATTAATTCAGAATCCTTAAATTACCGGGAATCGTGCTCCACACTCGATACCAAAAATGATGAGGAGCACAAAATCATTGACTAGCCAATGCTTGGAGTTTTCTAGAGCGGTGCACAAATAAAGGTGGTGAATTTTAAGCCTAACTGTCATTGTACATGAAACAATGATGGCTCACGTTACACCAGAATCGAGACGACAAAGCATGAAATGAAGGCATTCAACATCACCAAAGAAGTGCAGTTCAAACAAAAGCAATTTCACCGCAAAAAAATTATGTACACTGCGATTCTTGATAGGCAGTGTACGTTGATTGTGAATTTATTGCCTTATTTTACCACAGTGAACCCTGAGAAACATTTTGAGATTTTTAACTATACTGCGTCGAAAAATCCCAGATAAAAGGCGTGATAATCTCATTAAACTTTTTTTTTATATTTGCTCCATGACAATACCCGTCGTCATACGGATGAAAGAGCACAATATTTCATCGAGTCGTATGGCAGGGCCGCGCGGGATTAGTCGAGCGGTCTAAGGGACTACAGTCATGGACTGTGCGGTTGGTCCTGACGGAGGTTCGAGTCCTCCCTCGGGCACGGGTGTGTGTGTTTGTCCTTAGGATAATTTAGGTTAAGTAGTGTGTAAGTTTAGAGACAGATGACCTTAGCAGTTAAGTCCCATAAGATTGCACACTTTTTTTTCATATGGCAGGGAACAATTTGATCACCCTTTGTTTAGCAATACTCTAGCGTCCATTGATTAAACTTTCTGTTCTTCCAACAAAGAGAAAATGCTATCTACGTAACAACAATGATGTCTCGCCGAAGATGCCCTTTGAACAGTGGATGACAACTCATGGTGAAGTTTGATAAGCATAGAATTGAGACACTACTTGTCCGTTATGATAAATGCTTAATATTGGTGGAAATTATGTTGAAAAATTGATTAAAGTATAGGTTTCATAAAATAATACGATATTTAAAAACTGACACTTATTTTTTTAAATAAGTTTTTATTTAAAAGTTATTTACGTTCCCCCTACTGGAGGCTGGCTGGTGGCGGCCAGATTACTCTTCGACATTTGATAATGTACTTACAAATTTCTTATAATTTAAGAGGTCAAAACGAATGATTGCGACATGATGTAGGCTACAGTGTTTTCATTATGAAAACAATGTGGTGGAGCCTGTGGTAAGTGTGATCAGGGGCTATAATGAAGTACTGGAGAAGATATTATGATGCGGAAAAGGAAGTGGGATGTCTTATGCTGAAAGGAACTGATAGGTGCGAAATAGCTGTTACGATGTGAACGGGATGCCACTTGGACAACGAAAGGAGGAGGAGGAGATTACTGTTTAAAATCCCGTCGACTACGAGGTCATTAGAGACGGAGTACAAGCTCGGATTAAAGAAGGATGGGGAAGGAAATCGGCCGTGCCCTTTCACAGGAACCATCCCGCCATTTACCTGAAGCGATTTAGGGAAATCACGGAAAACCTAAACCAGGACGACCGAACGCAGGTTTGTACCGTCGTCCTGCCGAAGGCGAGTCCAGTGTGCTAACCACTCCGCCACCTCGCTCGGTGGGACAACTAAAGGTTTATTGGGACATTCCATTTGGGATGGCATGGATAGTGTTAAGTGGGGAAAGACGAGTAACTTTCAAAGGTGAGTTGATGGTATGGAAGGGTAAGGCAGTTGTAATTACGCTAGGAAAGGATGTGGAGTGTATGGAGACGGAGGGAAGGTGGGGTGATGGGGGTGTGGCAACAGGGCAGAGTTCTCGAGGATGAGAGAGACTATAGGGAGCTGGGACGCAAGTTGAGAGAGCAGTGGGAGGGGTGAAGGTATTCTAAATGTCTAAGGAGTTTAAGGAATTGGAGGGTGTGAGAAACAATGAGAGGAGCAGAAGTCAGAACTATATTATTGTTGATAAAGGTTGGCCAGATAAGATGCGAGGATGATGTTAATGAAATTTAACCCCCGTATTCGGCCAGATGGTTTAATCTATTGCGGACTTTCTTTAGTGTGGTTAGATGGTTAGGGCACCAGGCTAATGTCTCATTCAGTGTACTGGGAGATATTTTAATGATTTAGTTAGGTGCATTGTGTGGGTAGTAGCTAGTGTTTAAAATAAAAACGATAAAAAATGCTAGTAACTAATAAAACATGCCTTATTACACTACTGGCCATTAAAATTGCTACACCGAGAAGAAATGCAGATGATAAACTGGTATTCATTGGGCACATATATTATACTAGAACTGACATGTGATTACATTTTCCCGCAATTTGGGTGCATAAATCCTGTGAAATCAGTACCCAGAACAACCACCTCTGGCCGTAATAACGGCCTTGATACGTCTGGGCATTGAGTCAAACAAAGCTTGGATGGCATGTACAGGTACAGCTGCCCATGCAGCTTCAACACGATACCACAGGTTATCAAGACTAGTGACTGGCGTATTGTGACGAGCCACTTGCTCGGCCACCATTGACCACACGTTTTGAATTGGTGAGAGATCTGGAGAATGTGCTGGCCAGGGCAGCATTCGAACATTTTCTGTATCCAGAAAGGCCAGTACAGGGCGTGCAACATGCGGTCGTGCATTATCCTGCTGAAATGTAGGGTTTCGCAGGGATCGAATGAAGGGTAGAGCCACGGGTCGTATCACATCTGAAATGTAATGTCCATTCTTCAAAGTGCCGTCAATGCGAACAAGAGGTTACCCAGACGTGTAACCAATGGCACACCATACCATAACGCCGGGTGATACGGCAGTGTGGCGATGACGAATACACGCTTCCAATGTGCGTTCACCACGATGTCGCCAAACACGGATGCGACCATCATGATGCTGTAAACAGAACCTGGATTCATCCGAAAAAATGTCGTTTTGCCATTCGTGCACCCAGGTTCGTCGTTGAGTACACCATCGCAGGCGCTCCTGTCTGTGATGCAGCGTCAGGGGTAACCGCAGCCGTGGTCTCCGAGCTGATAGTCCATGCTGCTGCAAACGTCGTCGAACTGTTCGTGCAGATGGTTGTTGTCTTGCAAACGTCCTCATCTGTTGACTCAGGGATCGAGACGTGGCTGCACGATCCGTTACAGCCATGTGGATAAGATGCGTGTCATCTCGACTGCTAGTGATACGAGGCCGTTGGAATCCAGCACGGCGTTCCGTATTACCCTCCTGAACCCACCGACTCCATATTCTGCTAACAGTCATTGGATATCGACCAAAGTGAGCAGCAATGTCGCGATACGATAAACAGCAATCGCGATAGGCGACACTCCGATCTTTATCAAAGTCGGAAACGTGATGGTACGCATTTCTCCTCCTTACACGAGCCATCACAACAACGTTTCACCGGGCAACGCCGGTCAACTGCTGTTTGTGTATGAGAAATCGGTTGGAAACTTTCCTCATGGCAGCACGTTGTATGTGTCGCCACCGGCGCTAACCTTTTCTGGATGCTCTGAAAAGCTAATCGTTTGCGTATCACAGCATCTTCTACCTGTCAGTTAAATTTCGCGTCTGTAGCACGTCATCTTCGTGGTGTAGCAATTTTAATGGCCAGTAGTGTACAAGCGGTGAGTCAGATTAGCATTATTTATATGTGGCTCAGATTGATGGAAGGTGGTGCCCTTGATTAACGATAGCTGTCTTCAAGTCGCGCGAGCAGGGAGACTCGCTGTCGGGCGATAGTCCCTTGCTGACGTCACACGGTTTGGGCGGCTGGTTGGCGATGGGTCGGCTGCGCGGCCTGCTGCCTCAGTTGCAGCTGGCGATGGACTTCAGGGCGGTCGTGGTGTCGGCGGCGCTGCTGGTCGCCGTCTCTGTTCAGGTTACCTCACGTATCACGCACACCATTCATAGCCTACGTTTAACTGTTACTGCAACTGTTTATGATTTTTTAGTCATTTATATCTAAATCTACTTCCATACTTCGTAAGCCGCCGCAATGTGTGTGGTAGACAGTATTTCGCGTACCATTGGAACTTGCTGCCTTTCCTGTTTGAGTGGATATAGGTGGACGGAAGGAGGCGTTTGTGCAAAACGTCCATGTGAACTCGATTCTCTGTAATTTCGCCTTCAGTCTTTTCCCGAGGTAACAGGAAAAAATTTTGTTTTATTCTCCTAGGAACGACCGCTCTGCGTATTGTAGCAGCGAACCACACCGTCATGCACAAAGTGTCTCTTGTTGCGTCTGCCACCGGAGCTCGATTTATCGTATTTGCGAAAATGTTTTTATTGGATGAAATGTTCCACGTAATACGATTCAACGCAATGAATACAATGCCTATACCATCCTCAACGTGTTGAACCCATTCTCTTTTTCTTCTTCTTCTTCTTTAGTAGCGCTAAAGCCCTTGGTGAACCTCGGCTTCTTCAACGATTTTCCTCCACATTTCTCGGTTATCTGCTGCTCTTTCGCACCATCGGACTCCCATACTGGTGAAATCCACTATCACGTCGTCAGTACATCTTCTTCTACGTCTCCATTTTCTCCTAGCTAAATGGATCACACTTTTCATCATTTTTCTTTGAATTATATCCTGTGCCATTCTCGCCATGTGTCCTAACCGTCGTATTCGCTGAGATTTCACAAAATTCACTATGCTCCTACCTTATGTTAATACGTGTAATTCGGCGTTGGAGCGTATTCACCAGCTTCCTTACTTCCTTGTTGCACCACAGATATTGCGCAGTATTTTCCTCTGAAAGCTTGTTATTGCATTTTTGTCATGTTCTGCCCATACTTCTGACCAATATGTGACAAATGAGCTGACCAGGGAGTTATATATTGGTAGTTTTGTATTTCTTTTAGCAAGACTCTTTCTAAAGAGCTCCACATTTGCAAAGTAAGCGCCGGCCGTTGGTGGCCGAGCGGTTTTAGGCGCTTCAGTCTGGAACCGCGCGACCGCTACGGTCGCAGGTTCGAATCCTGCCTCGGGCATGGATGTGTGTGATGTCCTTAGGTTAGTTAGGTTTAAGTAGTTCTAAGTTCTAGGGGACTGATGACTTCAGATGTTAAGTCCCACAGTGCTCAGAGCCATTTTTGCAAAGTAAGCTCCGTTTTTATTTAAACCTTTTTTCCATATTAAAATTATTAAACGCGGAAGTAACTCTGTTACTTTTACCCGACTAAAGCGCTACGTCGATTTCGATTAAATTTACACTGAACTCTTAAGCAGAAAATAACTGTCACTGCATTTCATCTGGTCTTCACCCACAGTACGACCCTGTATCATTATGGCATTTATGTACTCCGGAGTCACCCGTGTTTCTTCGTAGACTTCATGTTTAATTGTCCTAATAGTTATAAGTGCACAGCGGATAAGGCTGAGGTGCGGGCAAACCATTTTGATACAACCGACTACGACCTCCAGTGCTCTGCTAAGGTTTTTGCTTGACAATGGGAGGGGGGGGGGGGGAGGGGCAAATGTGAGGTATTGATACCATTCTTATCTTATGCGTAGTGTCACATCCGTTAATAATAGTAGATCGTCGTGTATTCACTTTTCCCAGCCAGTGTTGATTCTCAACTGATCAGTAGTGCATCTTGCGAGGACTGAGTTGCCCATCATTTGTAAACAATGTCAAAAAATGTTCAAATGTGTGTGAATTTCTGAGGGACCAAACTGTTGAGGTCATCGGTCCCTACTCTTACACACTACTTAAATTAACTTATGCTAAGAACAACACACACACCCATGCCTGAGGGAGGACTTGAAACTCCGGCGTGAGGGGCCGCGCAGTCCGTGACATATCGCCTGAAACCACGCTACCACTTCGCACGGCGTAGACAATGTAACATCCTAAGCAAGATCGTGCATAGAACCGCCACATCACTTAGCAGTTTTTGTAGGTACAATTCGGAGGACTGTAGTCGATTTTGAAAATTATTACCAAGAAGCTGTTGATGGACCAAAATGAAATCAGATGGATTCCATGCATATTGTAGAAACGGGTGTTTGAATGTGTGCGTGTCCTAAACCACCGCACAGATTTCAACTAAACTTTGTACAAATATGCCTTAATGTCATTCAATAATCGCTGTGAGTTAAGAACCACCTATTTATCATAGTTCAGGAGATATGCTGTCATAAATAATGAGATACGTAAAAAAATTGCCGCATCATGCATGAGTTTCAAATATATTACTTCCGTGCTACTAATTCTATTCGCAATAAATTGTGCAGACAGTATCCATATATGCCCCTGAACATACCTACAAAATTATGTCGTTGTGTGACACATAGATCTGGAGATATCACATTACACTCCTGGAAATGGAAAAAAGAACACATTGACACCGGTGTGTCAGACCCACCATACTTGCTCCGGACACTGCGAGAGGGCTGTACAAGCAATGATCACACGCACGGCACAGCGGACACACCAGGAACCGCGGTGTTGGCCGTCGAATGGCGCTAGCTGCGCAGCATTTGTGCACCGCCGCCGTCAGTGTCAGCCAGTTTGCCGTGGCATACGGAGCTCCATCGCAGTCTTTAACACTGGTAGCATGCCGCGACAGCGTGGACGTGAACCGTATGTGCAGTTGACGGACTTTGAGCGAGGGCGTATAGTGGGCATGCGGGAGGCCGGGTGGACGTACCGCCGAATTGCTCAACACGTGGGGCGTGAGGTCTCCACAGTACATCGATGTTGTCGCCAGTGGTCGGCGGAAGGTGCACGTGCCCGTCGACCTGGGACCGGACCGCAGCGACGCACGGATGCACGCCAAGACCGTAGGATCCTACGCAGTGCCGTAGGGGACCGCACCGCCACTTCCCAGCAAATTAGGGACACTGTTGCTCCTGGGGTATCGGCGAGGACCATTCGCAACCGTCTCCATGAAGCTGGGCTACGCTCCCGCACACCGTTAGGCCGTCTTCCGCTCACGCCCCAACATCGTGCAGCCCGCCTCCAGTGGTGTCGCGACAGGCGTGAATGGAGGGACGAATGGATGCCAATGATGGTCGTATGCGTGTTTGGCGCCGTGCAGGTGAGCGCCACAATCAGGACTGCATACGACCGAGGCACACAGGGCCAACACCCGGCATCATGGTGTGGGGAGCGATCTCCTACATTGGCCGTACACCACTGGTGATCGTCGAGGGGACACTGAATAGTGCACGGTACATCCAAACCGTCATCGAACCCATCGTTCTACCATTCCTAGACCGGCAAGGGAACTTGCTGTTCCAACAGGACAATGCACGTCCGCATGTATCCCGTGCCACCCAACGTGCTCTAGAAGGTGTAAGTCAACTACCCTGGCCAGCAAGATCTCCGGATCTGTCCCCCATTGAGCATGTTTGGGACTGGATGAAGCGTCGTCTCACGCGGTCTGCACGTCCAGCACGAACGCTGGTCCAACTGAGGCGCCAGGTGGAAATGGCATGGCAAGCCGTTCCACAGGACTACATCCAGCATCTCTACGATCGTCTCCATGGGAGAATAGCAGCCTGCATTGCTGCGAAAGGTGGATATACACTGTACTAGTGCCGACATTGTGCATGCTCTGTTGCCTGTGTCTATGTGCCTGTGGTTCTGTCAGTGTGATCATGTGATGTATCTGACCCCAGGAATGTGTCAATAAAGTTTCCCCTTCCTGGGACAATGAATTCACGGTGTTCTTATTTCAATTTCCAGGAGTGTATAAACACTGAAACGCGTAAAAAACTTCCCCATGAAACATGGCGTTATATTTATTACTTCTGTGATGCTAATATTATTCGTATCATATTTCATAGACAGTATACATATATGGCGCTGAATGTATCTACAAAAATATGTCATTGTACGACACATAGTACAAGAGATATGATGTCACAAACACTGAGATGTGTGAAAAAATGTCGCATCATCCATGAAGTTTTAATACATCTATTCTTTACTGTAAGATACTCCTACAGTTGAGTCAAGTAATTGAAATCCCTGACACGCGACAGCGTTTCTGAGAGCTTTCAACAAGTGAGTGGAAACGGCTGTAGGCGAAACAATAGCCGTCTATAGAGATACAAAGAGGCTTTGCCAAAGGGGCTTTTAGAAAAAGTTGTTGTACACTCTCAAAGCTCAAATCAGCTACGTTCAGCGTACAGAAACTGTACGGTATCGTCTCACTCCAAGTCTACTACAGGAATACTTGCCAGATTTCGTTTCTAACAGAAAATTGGCAGAATGAATACCTGGAACTGCTGGGCTTGTCAGCTAGGTTAGTATGTATAGAGCACTCCTTGCGCAGATTTTTGGAAATTTGTCGTAATAATCCTGTGGGACCAAACTGCTGAGGCCATAGGTCCTTAGGCTTACACACTACTTAATGTAACTTAAACTAACATACGGTAAGGAAAACACACACATCCATGCCCGAGGGAGGACTCGAACTACCGACTACCGGCGGGGGGGGGGGGGGGGGGAGGGGAGCCTCTCGAAACGTGACAAGGCGCCCGAGACTACCCCTCGCGGCCTTTTACTGATACTACTTGCACATTAATGCTCCCTCGTAGGGACATGTGGATTGTGTGTTATCACCGCTAGTATGTTAGTTGAATTTCTTTCATCGGCTACTGTTCTTTTTAGGTGGTGTTATGTTATTCACACTTCTAGTTTCTTCCAGTTACTAGTAAGATTTGTAACGACAGATGGTGAGGGCTTAGCACGATCACGGTACCTTGCAGCGAACAACCTCGTCGCTGCCCTATCAGGTTAGCGATGATCGCCAGGAAAGAAAATCCTATCCACTTGGTATACAATGTGATACTCTCAATGTCTTCTGGAGCGAATTGTCTCACCACTACAGCAAAAGGGCTCAAACTGATGGGCTTCATGAGCATTAGTGAATACACTAACTGTACCTAAATTATGAGTGTGCTGCAGCAGGGCGGCGTGTGTGGGACATCCCCTCCTGACGGCAAGACAGTGGTTTGCGGTGCTGTTTTCTCTGTATTGTCGAACGGCTAACACGGTGCACGAGGCACGGTGCAATCCCTAGTTGCTGGTTGCGTATCTAAAGTCTTCCAGGGACAACAAGAAATCGATTTTTGCCTTTCAATCAATTACTGGCCGAATTTACAACTGTAAAACGCTTTCGTTATCAGTCTTAACGTTAAGCTTTTAATACAAGACAAATACGACAAACTTTGCGTGTCTTGAGGCAACGTAACTCATGATGTTCAAATGACGTAGTCGATATTCATACTCAGCCAGTGTTTGATAATGAGAGCATTTAGCGAATTTCAACGAATTTTGCACAAAACTCCAAATATTAACTTTTGCTAGCTTACACTCCTCACAAGTTGATGAAAGGAACGTTTCCGCTGTTCACGCAGTAAAACTCAAGCACCAGGGAAGACTTTTTTTTTTTTTTTTTTTTTTTTACTGCTAGCTCCATTTGAAACATATTTTGCAGAACAAATCGACAAATACCATTGAATGTATCAGCAAAATTACATCACTGTCGATACATAGTTCAGAAGGTATGAGGTCATAAACATGACAATTTACAAATAATTTCGAACCTTTTCGGAATTTTTTCTCGCTTACAAGCTTAACGTCAAAGAACTTATTAACTCATTTGTAAAGTAATCAGACGTTTGAAGCTGTTTTATACACTGGAGTTCGATGTTTTAAAGAAAGTGGTTGTTAGTATTTCACCAAGTTCCAAAGACATCATCTCGTTGAAGCCCTCTTGGAGCACATCATCTCGTTGAAGCCCTCTTTGAGTGACCTTTCCATCATCATAGCCAAAATCATGTAGTATCGTTTTTAAAAAAATAATCAGTACTATAATTCGGCAGCTACTGTTTGCATAAACCACAATTTTCTCCTCATTTTCTGCTTCACTTAGCGAAAACAGCAGCTCGGTATACGTGTTTGTTCTATATATTCTCTGTCCAGTCACATTAATTTGAAGACCTGTCAAAAGGCTGAATAACCACCTTTTACAACAGGGACCCCTCCAAGACGTGCAGGAAATGGAAATGAGCGTTTGGCGTCATTGGCCGGGAGGCCCCTTACGGGGCAGGTCTGGCCGCCTCAGTGCAGTTCTTATTTCATTCGACGCCACATTGGGCGACCTGCGCGCCGGATAGGGATGAAATGATAAGGAAGACAACACAACACCCAATCCCTGAGCGAAGAAAATCCTCGACCCAGCCGGGAATCGAACCCGGGCCCCTTAGGACGGCAGTCCGTCATGCTGACCAGTCACCTATCCCTTTTTTATCTCATTTTTCTTCTATATTGTTCGTTGAATTTGTTCGTGGCAGACGTCCGATGACACTCGCTCAGGTTGTACGTTGATCCATTTACTCAGTTTTCTTTATTACAGAGGGTAGCTAAACCCTCTGACTGAACATGCTGAGCCGGCCGCGGTGGTCTCGCGGTTCTAGGCGCGCAGTCCGGAACCGTGCGACTGCTACGGTCGCAGGTTCGAATCCTGCCTCGGGCATGGGTGTGTGTGATGTCCTTAGGTTAGTTAGGTTTAAGTAGTTCTAAGTTCTAGGGGACTTATGACCTAAGATGTTGAGTCCCATAGTGCTCAGAGCCATTTGAACCATTTCTCCCAAAACACTTGTCGAATCCTGCGGATTGTTTCACCTTGAGAATCGTCAAGCTTAAAATTTGGTGCAATAACGTTGTTCAACTTTCTCATTTTGACCACAATACAAAACCCGACGACTACCACCTACACGCGTTCAGTTGTCAACAGCCAGCCAATGACGGGCTGTTCCCGCAGCCATGAAGAAAATCAGGTACGCGCACAGAGTATGTCTACAAACATAGACAGAATACGCGCCCAGTACCGTGGTTGATTTCAACAGTAGACAGTAAAGTAGGTTACTTTTTGAACAGTCTTCGTATAGAGTGCTAAAACAGAAATATCGACATCATCTGTATATGTTATTTCTTTATTTTAAGTTCATTCGCCAGGCATATAATTAGTAGACGAGGACAAAGATATTTCAATATACATTGGAAAACATTCTAGTAGTAGTCTTCTACGGACGTGGGTAGAAAAATTAAAAATAATAATCAGGATTCGAACACGGTGCGCAAAAGCAAGAGGCTCCGATGCTTGCTATTGCGTCACCAGTCACTTGGTAAAAGCTACATAAAGCTGACCGCGCGGGGAGCCGTGCGGTCTAAGCACCTTCCCACGGTTCACACAGCTCCCTCCGTCGGAGGTTCGAGTTCTCCCTTGGGAATGGGCGTGTGTGTTGTACTTAGTGTAAGTTTGTTCAAGATTAAGTAGTGTGTAAGCCTAGGGACCGACGAACTTAGCAATTTTGTCCCATAGAACGTACCACAAATTTCCAATTTTTTTGCATATAAAGCACCTGGAAAATTTTGACTGATGTTTTCTCAGAAACTGTCGAATACCTACGAATAACCCAAGACACATGTTAGCTTATATTGGCCTCTCTTTAACTGAGCTAAGTTTCTGAGAAATCTGGTTATAATGACACTTGCCGTGTTCTTCTTGTTAGTATATTCACCCAATATTTGAGGATGAGTTTTCATTTATTACTTCTTTACTATTAACTTTGTTTGCAAGAAATTTTGCAGTGTCCACATACGTGTATACAATTGAAGGCACCTGGAAAATTATATTACTGTACAACAAGTAATTTATCCTCCAACACAGCGAAATTGCTTTCTAATTCTATACATTAGTTTTTTACCTTTTTTTACACATTTACAGTATTAGTCACGCGGGACTATCTGTTGTTCGGGACGTTCTCGGTAAACACGACCTGGGAAAGGATGTAGCACCGCAGCGCATCAGGTGTGAATTTTATGCAGATAAAATCAGATCAGCATGCTGTCTTGTTCGACTAGAATGATCTTTGTCGTTTCTCAGCACCAGAGGTGCTTATTTCAATACCTCCCGTTAGTGAGTATGTGCAGTGGTCAAATAGTGGAATGCTATTATCGACGTTGTTCAGTATTTTTTTGAACGGAATAAAAATTTGGCTTTCGGCCTGTTGTTTTCATTTTAAACTATAGACTGTCCTAAAAAAATGGATAAAAGGTTTGAATCTGTTGACTGTCTTTACATAGAAATAGATCTTTCCAAGTAATTTCGGCTTGCGGTACGATAGCAGCCATGGACGGTGTTAAAATGTGTCTACTGCATTTGTGTCAAATTTATTTGACGTGTTATCAAGGTTATTTTGTGACTGTGGAAAGCTACTGCATTATTTGGCCTGCGTCTCTGGGTATACATTAAACGGTATATTGTCTGGTTTTCCTATGCGATACGTTTGTCCACGTTAAGGTGTCGCGTAATCCCTTATATAGTTGGCAATATTGTTCGAAGTTATTAACTGCTAATGATATTTTCACGCAATGTAAAGTTTCAACCTAAAACTATACTGTATAGTCTATATGTTACTTTGCAAATAATATCACACAAGCATTATTCCATTAAGTGGCACCTTTCAAAATCCGACGAATATTATCCAAGTTTCCACATTTTTGAAACGGATATATGGCTTCAAATAACGTGAATCAGAATAACTGGAAATTCTGTCCAAACCTGAGTAAGAACCCGTCCGCTGAAGAGAAGGATATGTTCCGATAGGTGTTCCATACGTGCATTGCAGATACCTAAACAACTGCCACTGATAATGATACAGTAAGCAATGATCCTCTAATACTCTTTCCACACGCTGACATTAACTCTAAAATGCAACGGAAGCTTTCTTCACTCGAAAATGTTTTTCGTAACTCATGATCGGAGCGAGGTTATCAGCTGACTTAGGCTTCGATTGCTATCACCTCGTTTGGCAGTAGCCACGACTCTCAAAGAACGAAATAAAAATAAAAAATAAAAAAAATAAACTAAGGTAAAAGCCCTTGAGAGTACACTACTCGTTGCTGTGTCCTCGAGGCAGCGACAGCAGTACCATTTATATCAATTAGTTTATTATAGTTGACCCATATCAGTATGGACACTCTTACAAAATATCGAAAGTATCCTGTAGAAAACGCTACTGCACCGACTACTGGAGCTGGGAAAGATCGTCTGGCAAGCCGTCAAATCTGCTTTGTACAGTTATTTGAAGTACACAAGGCTATCAAAACAAATGGAACACACGAGTGGATACTAACAATTTAGTATTAGACCATCTTAGATCGAATGATACCATTGTCCATACCGCCTGTACCTGTATGAAAGTTACTAAGGAATGTCAGACAGATAAGCATGTGGTATCATAAACGTGCTAGGCGCTTCATTCTGGAAACCGCGCGAAAGCTACGGTCTCAGGTTCGAATCCGGCCTCGGGCATGGGAGTGTGTGATGTCCTTAGGTTAGTTAGGTTTAAGTAGTTCTACGTTCTAGGGGACTGAGGACCTAAGATGTTAAGTCCCATAGTGCTCAGAGCCATTTGAACTATTTTTCAAAGAGTAGGTTTAATAATGAATAAAAAATAGGAATGTAGATAAGCTATTACGAACAATATAGTAAACTCATTATTGTAACCAACATAGACACGAAGCACACGCCTACCACAGTAGTACATGTTTATATGACAGCCGGCCGTTGTGGCCGAGCGGTTCTAGGTGCTTCAGTCTGGAACCGCGTGACCGCTACGGTCGCAGGTTCGAATCCTGCATCGGGCATGGATGTGTTTGATGTCTTTAGGTTAGTTAGGTTTAAGTAGTTCTAAGTTCTAGGCGACTGATGACCTGAGGAGTTAAGTCGCATAGTGCTCAGAGCCATTTCAACCATTTGTTTATATGCCAACTAGCTCCGCAGAAGATGAAGCGATTGAAGAAATGTACGATGCGAAAAAATAAATTATTCAGATAGTTAAGGGAGACAAAAATTTAAAAGAGGAAGCATTCTGGTTGAATTTTGCATAGAGCATAAATTAATATGGCTAACATTTGGTTTAAGAATAATGAAAGAAGGTTATACACCTGGAAGAGACCTGAGACACTGGAAAGTTTCAGATAAATTTTGTAATGGTAAGAGGAACCAGGTTTTAAATTGTAAGACATTTCCAGTGGCAGATGTGGGCTCAGACCATAATTTATTGGATATGAATTGTACATTAAAACTGAAGAAACAGGAGAAAGGTAGGAAATTAAGGAGACGGGACTTGGATAAACTGCAAGAACGAGATGTTTTGTTGAGTTTTAGAGGGACCATTAGGGAACGGTTGACAAGAACAGGGGAAAAATACAATGCAAGAAGACTGGGTAGCTTTGACAGATGAAATAGTGAAGGCAGAAGAAGATCAAGTCGGTAAAAAGACGAGGTCTAGTAGAAATCGTAGGATGACGGAAGAGATATTGAATTTAAGTGATGAAAGCAGAAAATATAAAAACTCAGTAAATGAAACAGGGGAAAAGGAATACAAACGTCTCAAGAATGTGATCAACACAAAGAGCAAAATGGCGAAGCAGATAGAGGAGAGATATAAGGATGTAGATTCATATATCGCTAGGGGTAAGGGAAATACTGCCTACAGGAAAATTAAAGAGATTTTTGGAGAAAAGAGAACCACCAGTATGAATATCAAGAGCTCAGATGGGAAACCAATCCTAAGTTAAGAAGGGAAAGCAAAAAGGTGGAAGGAGTATGTAGAGGGTCTATAAAATTTCGATGTAATTAAAGGCAATGTTATGGAGATGGAAGAGGATGTAATTGATGATGAAACGGGAGAAACGATACTTCGTGAAGAATTTGACAAATTACTGAAAGACTTAAGTCGAAACAAGGTCCCAGGAGTAGACAACATTCCATTGGAACTACTGATAGCCTTTGGAGAGCCAGCCATGACAAAACTCTTCCATCTGGTGAGCAAGACGTATGAGACAGGCGAAATACCTTCAGACTTCAAGAAGAATATGGCCAGCCGGTGTGGCCGTGCGGTTCTAGGCGCTTCAGTCTGGAACCGCGTGACCGCTACGGTCGCAGGTTCGAATCCTGCCTCGGGCATGGATGTGTGTGATGTCCTTAGGTTAGTTAGGTTTACGTAGTTCTAAGAATATAATAAATCCAATCTCAAAGAAAGCTGGTGTCGACGGATGTCGACCGAACTATCAGTTTAATAGGCCACAGCTGCAAAATATTAACACGAATTCTTTACAAACGTACGGAAAAATTGGTAGAAGCCGACCTCGGGGAAGATCAGTTTGGAATCCGTAGAAATGTTGGAACACGCGAGGCAGTACTGGCCCTACGACTTGTCTTAGAACATAGGTTAAGAAAAGGCAAACCTACGGTTATAACATTTGTAAACGGAGAGAAAGCTTTTGGTAATGTTGACTGGAATACTCTCTTTCAAATTCTGAAGATGGCAGGTTTAAAATACAGGGAGTGAAAGGCTACTTACAATTTGTACAGAAACCAAATGGAAGTTATAAGAGTAGATGGGTAGGAAGGAAACAAAAGAAAACTTAGGAGTAGGAATTAAAATTCATGGTGAAGAAATAAGAACTTCGAGGTTGGCCGACGACATTGTAATTCTGTCAGAGACAGCAAAGGGTCTGGAAGAGCAGTTGAACAGAATGGACAGTGTCTTGAAAGGAGGATATTAGATGAACATTAGTAAAGGCAAAACGAGTATAATGGAATGTAGTCGAATTAAATCAGGTGATGGGAGGTAATTAGATTAGGAAATGAGAAATGGGTTATGCTGTTTGGGGAGCAAAATAACTAGTGATGGTCGCAGTAGAGAGGATATAAAATGTAGACTGGCTATGGCAGGAAAAGCATTTCTGCAGAAGAGATATTTGTTCACATCGAGTATAGATTTATGTGTTAGGATGTCTGTTCTGAAAGTGTTTGTATCGGGTGTAGTCATGTATGGAAGTGAAACATGGACGTTAAACAGTTTAGAGAAGTAGAGAATAGAAGCTTTGAAATGTGGTACTACAGAAGAATGCTGAAGATTCGATAGGTAGATCGTGTAACTAATAAGGAGGTACTGAATAGAATTGGGGAGAAGAGGAATTTGTGGCACAGCTTGAGTAGCAGAACGGATCGGTTGGTAGGACACGTTCTGTGGCATGAAGTGATCACCAGTTTAGTACTGGAGGGAAGCATGGAGGGTACAAATCGTGGAGGGAGACATAGGCATGATTCACTAAACAGATTCAGAAGGATGTAGGTTACAGTAGTTACTCTGAGATGAAGAAGCTTGCACAGGATAGAGTAGCATGTAAAGCTGCATCAAATCAGTCTCTGAACTGAAGACCACAACACAACTAATAATTAACGAGGAGATATTGAATGGAATGGAGGAGAGACGCAAGTCTAGCATCTAGCTAACTGGAAGCAGCGAGACTTGCTAGCAGACATCAATAAATTGTCGATTTGGTAATGGAAGGAACTGTGTAAGTGTGTGTGTGTGTGTGTGTGTGTGTGTGTGTCTGTGTGTGTGTGTGCGTGCGTGCGTGTGTCGGTCGAGGGACGCCTAGGGCTGATGAAAATAAATTACAGTTATCTTATTCAGATGGATGGATGTTGAAGTCTGAATATGATGATTTCAGATGGGTTCAGACATACTTGCCTATTGGAGGTGAGCTACCAAATTTAATTATCTCTAGAGGAATTTTTTCTGACCCAGTGTAGTAAATGTAGGATCTCGTTTTATTTTCGGTTTGCTGATCGAGTTGGCATCCAGTTCTATTAGGAAACTGACGAACATTAAGAAAGAAAGTCCCCTGAATCAACAGAACTTCTTTGGAAACGCGGGGAAATTTTACCCGCAGAGTTCCGGAAATTCATGACTGACAGGAAAGTGATGTTCTCAGCTTCCTTCGATGTTCCTGTTGAATAGTGTATTGCATCGAATGTTTCTTGTTTCTGTTGCCACAACTCGTCCTTTATTTTTCTGTCTAGCATTTGCGATTGAGGTGTAAGAAAGGTTTATTCCTCATTCTGGACTTGGGTCTTAGAGATAGGGTAAAGGGTTGCAATCCAACGATGTCGTTGGAGTAGGGTTGAAACTCCCAGGGGGTGATAGCAGTATCAATAACGTCGTTCTGTCTGCGTACAGCCGCAAGACAACTTTCACTGACTGAATTTTATTTTGCAGGGACTTCAACAACCCAGGGTGTACAAACTGCATGTGTCGTCCGAGGTCCGCAACCGTTATGCTAAAACGCTGATTACCAGCACGATTGGCAACCCTGCAAATCAAGCACAAGAAGTATCTTTCGACGCTGTGCTGCCTGAGAACGCCTTTATCTCCCGCTTCGTTATGTGAGTACACAGAGACCTGGGCAAGTAGTAGCAACAGAGTGCTACACATTTTCTCTACTTTGAGACCAATAAGCGGTTTCGAGATATGGACCAGATTTATTCACAGTAATAATAAAGTGCATTATTATTTTGCTTACTTAATAAGTTTTGAAGAAGCAATGTGTTGACACTGGATGGCGCATTAAGCAGGTCTGAGCTGATTCATTCTGCAAATTGAAGAAATACAATTGCAAATATCTGAGGAAATTCCAGAAATAACGCGCCTGGTGGTTTTTCGGAGAGAAATTCTGTGTAACTTTTCAGTTACTTCAATTCACATAGACCAAAATAGTTTGCAGTGCACTTTATTTTCTATGAGATGTTGCTACAAAAGGTTGTTGGGCGTGATGATATGTGCTACTGTATTTACTGATGTCGTTCTTTCCATCTATCACTGTAATTATGGAAAGAAGTGAAAATCACCTGATATCAAATCAAGGCCTTGAGGAGTATGCTGAAATTGCTTGCAGCCAAATATCAAGGTCTCTGAGCGTCGTATGTGAGTGCCCACACTGATTTAGGCTTTCCGCAATTTACCTAACACATTTTTGAAGAGGAACCACTTGATTTCCTTGTCACCCTTGTTATTCCCACATTACACCTATAGTATTCACTTTAATTATTTACGTGTTTAACCTGATCTGATTAGGGCCATCAGGCTCTTTTATATCGGACAAGTGTTTCACTCATACTGTACATGCTTTACATCATAGTTACCCAACAAATAACGATCTTAATATGACAACTACTATTAAAATGATTTGAATGTCTGAAGTGGCAGTTTAAGTAGTACTGACTATGAACTAATAAAGTTAATACTGGCAGTGCTTGTACTTCTGCACTATTAATGATAAGAGTAATAATAAAAATAATGACAATAATAACAATAATGATAGCGGAAGATATAAAAGCATTTATAAATGAACGAAATAAACGTTTTCTGATATGGTGAAGTCTGAGGAAAGGAAATTTAAGGAGACTGCATCGGCTGCAAATACTTGGGATGCGAGGAAGATTTGTTTGGAAGGAGAGATGTACAAGGGTAACGAGTGCGTACAGAGACAATGTAATCCTTAAAGTCGCTTTCGTAGATACGCCATTAAGTCTCTTCTCGTAGCCTCATCATTGATGAGACTCTAAACCCTACCCTTCCTTCCTTTCTTCCGTCACAAGTACTGTATCCTGTACGACACAAGTAGCCATTACAAAGATACTGCTCAGCTAATTCTGACAAATTCAAAAAATTTCCGTCACAGTTCTGTCACTCTTAAAACTTTTTCTACTGCACTCATATAGTTGGCAACCAAATCCGACTGAAATTTGCTGTTGTTTACCTTCTCTAGTGTTATAAATATTTGACAAATAACAAATGTGGGAAATGGTATTACTGATTTCCACAGCTGCGATGGATCAAAAAATCCACTGCAGGTATGGTGCATTTTATATGACTCAGTAATTTCCATTACATGCCTCATTACAGCTGATACTCTTGTAGATTTCTGGCGTTCCATTACTAAGAATAAGCAAGGTACGAAGAACTCAGCTCGTATATTACAGGAATAGGTATATTGTCGGAAAGACGTATGTGATATTTAATGTTCGGCCGTTAATTTATTATGTCAAAATTATAATTCGAACAGTCCGCGGGTATACTCCCGGTCCATAGTGTCCAGCGGACACAATATTTCTGCGATGAGACATGTCGCCAACGTCAGGTGCACTGACGAACTGAGCCCCTGATTTCAAGCTCTCACTAGGTCACGGACTGGTCATCGAGTCCAGCGTCAAAGGAAGCTAAGCAGCTTAGCTGTTGTTCTTCGTCCGCAGCTCGTGGTCGTGCGGTAGCGTTCTCGCTTCCCACGCCCGGGTTCCCGGGTTCGATTCCCGGCGGGGTCAGGGATTTTCTCTGCCTCGTGATGACTGGGTGTTGTGTGATGTCCTTAGGTTAGTTAGGTTTAAGTAGTTCTAAGTTCTAGGGGACTGATGACCATAGATGTTAAGTCCCATAGTGCTCAGAGTCATTTGAACCATTTTGTTGTTCTTCCGTTGGCCTCTCTGGTGGTAGTGTTGACTCTCTTTGGAATGGTCATCATGCTACTTCCGTAGATTTTGAAAACAGACTACCGCTGCGAGGTCCTCAGTGGCAGGCTGTCGTCTGACGGAGCGCCGCTACTCCTTCACCCATTTCTCCGTGACTTGGTAGACATGCTGCTAGTTGCGCGGTGGTGGTGGTGGTAGTGGGGGGGGGGGGGTTCAAGATGGCGTTAATCAGTCGCAGCTCCTTCCGGTACACCACCTCGTGCAACAGGCCACGGGGATGGCGGAGGTCGCACGGGTGGTGAGGAAGCGGAGGCTTGGGGATGTCTGTTGGCGCGAAGGGATAAGGGTTGTCTCAGTGTGGGTACGACCCATCCCTTATGGACGCCGCAGCCTTCTTGAGGAAGAGCTGCACTTTGCGCTCATCTGGGAGCGGCAGGCACAGGGGCAGCTCTTCCTCCTCCGATGCCTCTTCCTCGTCGTAGGAGGAAGCAGACGGCGTCTCTTCGCTGGCTGTTGTGGCTGTCTCCACAGCGGGAGGCAGAGCAGGCGTCTCGACGTGCATCTCCAGCCGCACTGCCTCCTGCATTTCTGCAGGGGGTGAGGCGATGGCCTTCTGTGTGGCGGTGTCCACCCCCAGCGGATGCCTCACAGGGGTGGCAGGGGCGGAGACAGGCGCCTTTTTCTCGAGATCCTGGTCTCCTCAGGCAGCTGCTGGAGCTGGTGATGGACGACTGCTAGCTCGTTCTTGATTGCACCTCTTTCGGCTGCAAACGCGGCGTGGAAGCCGGCCACGGCGTCATCAGTGGCGGCTTCGATGTGGCGCGGCTCGCACCCCTCGCCAGAGCGGGGAGCCGGGGTGGCTGTCGTGGCGCCAGACATCGCCGCAGGGCGTGTCGCGGCGTGCTGGCGGCGGAACCCTTTTAGGTAGCCGCAGCTACACCACTTTGTGGCGTGTGAGCCGCCGCAGTTCGCGCATCTGCAAGCCACTTCTCATGGCTTGTTGCAATTACGAGTATCGAGCACTGCCGCGCACTTCAAGCACGCGACGGCGTTCTTGCAAACATTCGCAGTGTGCTCCATTCTCTGGCACTTTTAGCACTGCACCTTCTTCTGTGTACCCTTCGTATGCCATTTGCTGCCGCGGTTGCTCCCCATCGCGTCGATGAGTAGCGCCAGTACGGCCGCCAGCTTGCTTCCCTTGTGACCAGCCATATCTAACGGCTAGTGGCGTAGGCGAGGGATTGTAACGAAGTGAATGTATGCGTCCGTGCTGAGTTCCTGAGGGCGGCCGCCTGTCTTAAATCCCCACCTCCTACGAGGTGTTTTCTCCGCGGTCCACGCTCGCCAAGAAATTGACACCTCAACGACCCGTACCGCCAAGACTTTATGGACTCCCTGAAGTCTACAAAGAAGGGGTGCCGTTACTCCCAATTGTCAGCAACATTAGGCATCTACATATTTGCTGGCCAAATACCTGGCAGAATTACTAAGCCATTATGTGGGTAAATGCCCTCATCACGTTTGTAATTCTGTGGATCTTGTAAAACGTCTTGACGACTTCAAATTAAAAGACTCAGATATCCTGGTGAGTTTTGACGTTGTAACATTGCTCACCAGTGTGCCTCTTCGAGAGTCAGTTGAGCTTATTGCACAGAAATATGACGAGAAGACGACCAACTTTCTCAGGCACGTTCTGACCTCCATGTATTTTCTTTTTAATGGAGAATACTGTGAACAAACAGAAGGAGTCGCAATGGGGAGCCCATTCTCATCTGTGGTCGCAAATTTCTATATGGAGTACTTCGAGGAGGAAGCTTCGGCGTCATCCGAATGGAAACATGTTTGTTTTCCCCGTTATGTGGATGACACGTTCATGATCTGGCCCCTTGGAAGGGACAAGCTCCTAGACTTCCATATGCACCTGAACTCCATACATCCGAACATCAAATTCACTTTAGAGACCAAAGCAGAAAGAAGATTACCATTCCTGGACGTCATGGTCAAAAGAAGAGCGGATGACACCCTGGGCCACGGGGTATAAAGGAAGAAAACGCACACAGTCCTGTACTATACAGATAGCTGCCACCACCTTTCGCAGAGGAATGGGGTGTTCAAATGGCTCTGAGCACAATGCGACTTAACATCTATGGTCATCAGTCCCCTAGAACTTAGAACCACTTAAACCTAACCAACCTAAGGACATCACTCACATCCATGCCCGAAGCAGGATTCGAACCTGCGACCGTAGCAGTCGCGCGGCTCCGGACTGAACACCTAGAACCGCTAGACCACCGCGGTCGGCGAATGGGGTGTTAAAAACACCGGTGCACAGGGTGCGCACCATCTCTGATGCAGAGAGTCTGCCCATGAGCTGGAACACCCCAAAACTGTATTCCGGAAAAACGGGTACTCGAAATGGCAGATCAGACGCGCTGTCCACCCGACCTCTACAGTACAGCGTGTGGAGACGAAAGAAGTCATGGAGGAAGAGACAGCCTATGTACTCTTTACTGGCGCACTATCAGGGAAAATAGGACGAATATTGAGGAAACACCTATGTCTTTTGCCAACCAATAAAACACGAGCATTATTGGGAAGTGTGAAAGTCGATCTCAGTTTGCGGAAGGCCGGCATGTACCAGATTCTGTGTCGGTGTGGGAAGACATATTGGACAGACAGTGTGCATCATCGAAGGTCGTTGCCGAGAACAACAGAGGCACACTCGACTTAGATACCCCAACAAGTTGGCGGTCGCAGAGCACTGTTTGTCCAAAAATCACGAAATGGACTACCAACATACCAGGGTCTTGGCACAGACATCTAAGTACTGGGACAGCGTCGTTAGAGAGACTATCGAAATTGGTACCAGGGACGGACTAATCAAACGAGATTGCGGCTATAACTTATCAACGCTTGACAGTCAGCATGGAGTCTTATTAAAAAGATGCTCAGTGTCCGTTGGACACCATGGACCGGCAGTACACCCGTGGACTCTTCGAGCAAGAAATACCGTGGGAGAAACTGGAGAATCACAACATTATAACTGATAAATATTTAAATTATAGGTTTGTGCACGTTAAGTAGTATATTAAGATATGAAAGCAATTTACAAGTAATTTCTTCATGATCTATAAACACTAGTTTCATGCACACTTAATATAATAAAAATCGTACAAAATATGTAAATAAAATATGTGTGTGTCTTTCCGCCATATTGCAAACGAGAATGAATTAAACCGTCTTGTGCATTTACGCACTACTTATGGAAGAGAGGCGATAAGGAAACGAGTATGGGAAATGTGCATTTATTAATGGGAGAGGGGTGGTTTGGGACATAAGCTAGCATGGTCAGACAACAGCGCATCCTGCATCTCGTTATCTGTTTGTACCCTGATAAACGTAGACATGTCTGGAGAGAACCCAGCAATATATACCGACTCCAACACTCTGTCTGACATGTGCAACAACGTTGTAGACAAGTGATGCTCTGTAGTGGCATTGCATCAGGTCAGCGTACGCCTCTCGTTGTTGTTGAGAGCAACCGCACTGCTCTACGGTACAGGGACGAGACTCTCTGCAACCAGCAGTGCGATCGTATCGCCAACAATTGTGGTGACAGTTTCATCTTGAGGGGTGATCACTCGTGGGGACGTTGTGCTGTACTCGTGAACTCGTTGCTCCAGCATGTGGGATCACCAGAACGGAGTAGCCAGCCTGCTCCCCGAACGCGAATCTAGTCGAACATCTGCAGGCTCGATTGAAACGAGCTGTTTTTGCATGTCGACAACGACCACGTAGGCTGCCCAACTTATGCAGAATCGGCGTTGAAGACAGGGATAGTTTGGACCAGGATTGATTAGATGCCGCATCGATGGTATGCCGCGACGGATTCAAGCCAGCGCTCGAGTAAGAGGACATTTCACTACGTGTTGACGCATTGCTCAGAATTGGTGTAAAAAACGCCCATTGGAAACATACGATTTTGTCTTTACACATTTTTTCTCGTTTCCTTTTTTGACCTGGTGACCTGGACATATTGCAAATGAATATGTATTCATATATCAGAGCCAGTTTTTCTTTCTTTGTGCTATGAAATTAGAAATACTGAGGTTATGGAAAATTTGATGTGTGGAGGATAGCAGACCAGGCCGCCAAGCCTGCCGGTTCACAATGTCACTTCATTGTGAGCTCTGCTTGCAGTATTAATTGCTGCTTTTCTTAATGTTTGTAAATGAGTATGGTCCTGCAGTAAATTTGTTTTTAGTACGCTCACGTATAACATCTTTGGTATGTCACACTTTCTATAATTTAATTTACAATGTTACCTTAAAAGCAGAAATTGAACATGCTTCGTCCGGTTGAAACCATGTATAGCGTTAACAAATTGTTGCAGCATCTGTGTCTAGCGCTCAATTTTCTCTGTGACGTGATAGAATGCGACGAGGAAATGTGACTCGGATTCACCTATGTGATATCGTATACCAAACATTCGAGTACTGGGCGTACACAGAGGGCATGCGCATCTGACTGTGATTTTCAGTAGCTCAAATGTATGAAACCTGTACTATTACATATCCGTCAAGGCGAAATCGTACTCGTTAGATGGAAACCAATCACCGATATCTTACCCATCGGTTGCAGATGACATCAAACGCTGACAGGAAGTTACGAATTTTCTATTGTCTTAGGGTAACAAGTCATGAAGAGTAGGACTTCTGTTACGATGCATCGTTGAAGACTTCCACAATGTCCTGAGGCCGTTACCAACAGGAAGGTCAGACTGGCCAGGATTGCAACCCACAGACTTAATGGGACTCGAAGAACAATTAGCTTACACGTCGATCAAACTTTCTGGGGTCGACACATTCCGTCGAGCGCTTTTTGGTTGTACCTGTGACGTTCCCTGTCTTCTGGAATTTGTCGTGCAGTTTCTTGTTGTGGTCTTGTTAGATGTGCACTTACCATATTTTTCGGTGAAGACATTCCCAGTCAAAATATTACTGGCACATCAGATGTACCGAAATACACTGCGTACTCTCTGATGTAACGTGTCACACACAGTTTCTTCATCAATTAAACAAGCAACTTACCGCCAACAGGAAAGAAACATTCTTCATAAGATTGCGTCACTTTTTGGTATTATGTAGGACGAATACATAGTAGAAACACCGAATAGTGCAGTGTAATTCTGGATCATCCAGGCCACTGTCTTCTATTCTTATAACTAAATGGCCGTAAGATCTTCCAGCTGAACAACGACCGTACATCGATAGATAACTACAGTAGTAACACTTCGGACGCGTATTCAGGACGACGTACTTAAATTTCCCGTAGCAGTGGACTCGCTATTGAACTCGGTAAACTGAGTGTCCTGTCGTTACGCACCATGTATTGATAATACGTTTTATAATGATAGGCTTTTAGTTACTGTTCAAAAGAAATACTGTAGCAGTTACCCTCTGACTGAAAATATCCTTGGAAAAGGCTTCATATTCTTCGTTACCATATAAAGAAGAAGAAAAATCCTCCATAATATAAAATCAGGAATGTCAGATCTTGTCTTTTCGCTTCTCCAGACCATTTTTGTGTGACCACATCTGTCACTAAAAAGAACAAAACCTTGATTTTCTTACAAGTTCCAATCATAGAAATCTGAAAGGCGCATCCACCGAATGGTTAATGCTTCAGAGTTTTCATTTTTATTTGATATCAGTTATAATGCAGATATCGTGTTTTATAACTTCAGCATCTCTTCGAATTACGAATGTTGATCGTGGGTGAAACAGCCACCCAACACCGTGTTATAGCTAATAAAATGCAAACACATGTTGTTCAAGTACTGTGCTTTAGTAACTTTTATATATAACTGATGCAACTTTGGCGAATGTGTGGTCAGTAAGCTACAATGAGGCCTAACAACACTGTTATTTCATGTAATACCTTGTGCAACAAATAACATGCCAATAAAACGCTGAACCCATTCACCCAGACGCACTCGGAATAATTACTATGGAAACAAAATAAAAACAAAAATGCAGAGTTCACAATCAAAATAGTAACTAAGATAATTTGTAGTATTTATAGTGTTACGAAAGACTGTGATGGTTTTCTGACTCAAATTTTATCACCTCAATCTAAAATAATGACTCTTCAAAATGGATTTTAGGACCAATAGTTATTTACAAAGGACTACAAGAGTTCCTACTAGAAATGTTTATTTACTCTTTTGTGGAATTCATACGAAATCTTTTCACAATTTTCAACAGTTAAATTTTCACAATTTAATCACAGATGAATTGACTATTTCGACTTGAATAGATTTCACTGAAAATAATGGTCAGTTTCAGTCACCTCTGTTTGAAGTGCATCCTTTTTAATAAAGTAATTTTTTTCCTCTTGTATGTCTGTCGATAACGAGATTGTTTGTTATAATCCACTCTGCAACAATGTACACATTGGAGAGTCTCTCTTTCCCCGTACTGCAAATGAAAACAAGTATAGTCAATATCTTGAAATAATAGTCAGAACAGTACATTTTATTGATTACTTCACTTTTAGTGAAATGAAAATTCAGAGAGACTTGTGCCTTTTTGAAATGTCAAAAAAATGGCTCTGAGCACTATGTGACTTAACTTCTGAGGTCATCAGTCGCCTAGAACTTAGAACCAATTAAACCTAACTAACCTAAGGACATCACACACATCCATGCCCGAGGCAGGAATCGAACCTGCGACTGTAGCGGTCGCTCGGTTCCAGGCTGTAGCGCTAGAAATGTCACTTTCAGTTTGTTCACAACATCCTGAACAAATTCTCAGGGGACAGCAGCTTCCAGCACTTGGCTGCCGAGTGATGCAGGGGAGAAACCAGGCCGCTTTCGTCAGGCAATGCTGCCACTACACATGTGCCTACTGGTTTTTCACCGTACGGTACAACAGTCACTTCGTAACAGTTGTGGCAAATAAACGCACTGTACTGTCAGATCTTCGGCATCGGCAATGGCTGGACATAAAATACTAGTTGGGCAAAGTCCAGTGACTTCAGCCGATTTAGGACTAGGAGGGCCTGATTCAGGACGTTATGAACAAACAGCAACTGTAGGATATTTCATTGACCTTCGTTAGCCAGAACGAAGTTCATACTCTCACACTGATAGATACCTCTGTAACAGTATTGTCAATGACTCTATAGGTTTTGCCATGTGATGAAGTGGCTTCAGTCATCTCACACACATGCATACATTATATACAATCAATCATATATTTACAAACAATACATGTACAGACAGTTTTTATTTAAAACACATTGCCACAGAAACAAATTCATTTACGATCTGCGGTATCGACCCATTGTTCAGGAAAGTTTCCCTCGGTCATCTAGCGAATGACGGAACTGGAAATCTCCTGTCAAACATTTCCAATTGTGATTAGCTCTGTCCCATCCGATATTTGTGTGGAAAAAGCCAATTTCTACGACAACCCGTCTTGCTCGCACTAGTTGGGTATGAATGATGTAATAAGAATTGTCGCACACAGTGAGTCACGTGATACCTCCTAACAATGTATCGGACCTCCTTTTTCGCGTCGTTGTGCAGCAACTCGGCATGGACTGAACAAATCGTTGGATGTCCCCTGAAGAAATAATTAGGCCTGCTGCCTCTACAGCCATCTAGAGAAACGAATGTGTGCCCGTGCCGGTTTTTGTGCACGAGCATTCTCGATTATGTCCCATAAACGTTCGATGGAATTCATGTCGGACGACCTGGGTGGCCAAATCATTCACTTGCACTTCTTCCAACGAACTGCGAACAACTGTGTCTTGGTGACATGGGATATTGTCATGCATAAAAATTCCCTCGTTGTGTGGGAACTTGAAGTCCCTGAATGGCTGCAAATGATCTGCAAGTAGCCGAACAATCAGAGGACCCAGTCCATTCTATGTAAACCCAACCCACACCATTATGGAGCTACCAGAATCTTGCACAGTGCCTCGCTGACAACTTGGGGTCCGTGCCATCGTGGGGTCTGCGCTGCCATCAGCTCTTACCAACAGAAATCGGGATTCATCTAACAAGGCAAGGGCTTCCCAGCCGTCTAGGGTCCAACCGATGTGGTCACGAACCCAGGAGAGGTTTAAATGGCTCTGAGCACTATGGGACTTAACTTCTGAGGTCACCAGCCCCATAGAACTTAGAACTACTTAAACCTAACTAAACTTAGGACATCACACACATCCATGCCCGAGGCAAGATTCGAACCTATGACCGGAGCGGTCGCGCGGTTCCAGACTGTAGCGCCTAGAACGGTTCGGCCACACTGGCCGGCCCCAGGAGAAGCGTTACAGATGATGTCGTGCTGTCAACAGAGACACTCGCGTCGGTCGTCTGCAGCTATAGCCCATTAGTGCAAAATTTCGCCTCCTTGTCCTAACGGATATGATCGTCGTACGTCCCACATTGATTTGTGCTGTTATTTCACCCAATGTTGCTTGTTTGTTAGCACTGACAACTCTACACAAAATCCTACGTTGTCCGTGTTCGGAGGAAACGCCTGAAATCTGGTATCCTGGACAAACTCTTGACACTGTGGAACTTGGAACATTGAATTCCCTAACGAATTTCGAAGTGGAGTGTCCAATGCGTCTAGCTCCAATTAACGTCCCGCGTTCAAAGTCTGTTAATTCTCGCCGTGAGGTCTTAATTACGTCTAAAATCCTTTCACATGAATCACCTGAGTACAAATTTCAGCTCCGATAATGTACTACCCTTTCATAATTTGTGTATGTGGTACTACCACCATCTGCGTATGTGCATTCGCTGGCCCATGACTTTTTCACTTCAGTGTACTACTGAATACAGAATTTTATTTTGTGCTATTTAATACAGATATTTGACGTTCTTTGCACAATGTTGGTTAGTTTTACACGCCGCTCATCGGTGGCATCACATTGCTACTGTGATTGTACATCAGCTTGTACACCAAATAAGATGATTTGAAGCAAATTTATAACAAATTAAGAAAGAAAATGAATTGGTTTATCTGTAATGAGAATTTACTGTGCCTTTACGTTGTGCGTGAAGAGGGGTTTTGTACTGATGAAATGAGATTTATCGTGCATCCGTGCTGTTCTGCTATTGTCTTTGAATGACTGATTCGACACACCCACTGACTGCAAATTTTGTAGGAGGAAAGTGAGTGACGTGGGTGACTGTTTTTGCAGAGAGATGGACGGCGTGGCGTATGAGGCGTTCGTGCGAGGCAAAGAGGAGGCCCGCCAGCAGTACCAGGCAGCGGTGGCGGAAGGGCGCGGCGCGGCACACGTCGCTCTCAGGTGTGGGTACACACACACACGCAGCTGTAGTAACGTCTCAGAGGCAGCGGCACATGCCAACAGCCAAGCAGCTACCAGATTCTCATCTAATAATCGACTGCAATAATAATGCACTTCAAAAAAGCAACCTAGGGTCTTGTCATAAATGTGTGTGTGTGTGTGTGTGTGTGTGTGTGTGTGTGTGTGTACATATCTATGTGTGCTTTAGTTGTCATATTCATGACCACCCTCTACGATGTGGAACATACAAGTGCATTCACAAACATGGTACTTTTTCTCTGTGAAGTCATATCTACATGCTGGACACTCACCAAACAAAATTTTTATAGTCCTATAACTATTTTTCATAAGTACAACCCAATCATATACGGATAGTGTCTGCCCAGGAGTTTATCTGTTGAGTAGAAAGAGCTGTCAGGCAGAAATAATCTCAAGTTTTTTCTAGAACTTTCATTACATCACGGCAAGTTTAGCTGACACGGGAGATGGCATGATATTTTCCAATTGCCCCTGACTGTTAACAAAAAACTCCTTAAGCAAGTAAATCTGTTGTGAGTAAGTTGTTAGTTTTCCTAGTTTTTAAGCACTTACCTAAATGAAATATGAGAGCCAACATCAGATATTATGATTACAGGATGTCTCCTTGCAATGAATCATTTGTATCTACACGCGAAATTGCCCCATAAAATTATTTCACATGACGTTAATGAACAAACGTATGAGAAAAGTAAGCTACTTTTACAATGCTTTTATATCCAAAACCAGCAATTAGACCAAGAGAAACTGTCGCTGAACTCAAGCGTTTGAGAAGATTTATAACTCATGGCTAGAACAATCAGTTTTCCGTATTTACTTTCCTTCAAGTGTATTGTTATATAATATTTGCCTCATAAAGAATTGAATAAACGGTGCTTATAAATTAAGTAGTACACTATTTGGCCAGAACCAATCAATAATACATTTGAACTTTTCATTTATTGCTTCTTCTGCTGTTGCACCTCTAGCGAGCTTCGTTATGCCGCTCGTATTACCACGAAAGTTCACTATTTCTGCTTCATCGCTTTAACGTGGAGGGTCAGTAGGCCCCAGAATCAAGCCTTGCAAAACGCCAGTAATAATTTCACTACCCGCGACATTGTTGTGAATAAAAACAGAGATCCAGGAAGTGTATATTATGTTTATTTTATTCCAGTCAGTGATCACAAATTCTTTTTTTATCCTCAGGTGAAGATCTTTCTTTGTTATGATCACGGACTGGATTAAACGAAACAAATACTGCAGATCCTTGATCACAAGTTTTGATTATGTTACAGCTTGTGAAACTACCGCCATGTCTTGTTTACACAAGAGTTAAAAGGCTCCGTGAACTAAAGCAGAAAATAAGTTCCGAGATAATCAATATTAAGACCAACAAGCAATGTATTGCAGCAGGTGCCGTAAGCCAAGGTGAAAATTAAACAGGATTCAACATTTTCCTTATCAGTTAAAACCAAATCTGAGATTAAGAGAATGAAGGCCTAGTTACATGAATCGAAAAAAGGTATTTAATAGAGAAGATTTTGAACAACATTTACAAGTAAGTAAAGAATATTTTTGTAACAAATTTCAACTTTTGTGACAAGAGATTTCTGATAGGGTTCAGGATAATGTTACAAAATCGAAAAAAAGTGAAACAAAAATTTTAGAAAACTGTCGAAATTTCAGATTTCAAATATTGCAAAAACTAAGTTTGCCTTTGATTAACATTGCTTTAATTGCGAAGTAACTGACTAAACAAATATCAAGCTGAATGATGGTGAACTTACTTTGCTGAATAAATGTTAAGAAGAAAAGAGTCAGGCGCGTCTTAGTTCAGACTAAAATTACATGTTAAGCAGCAAAGATGCCGAAACTGGAAATTATCCAGCCAGTAAAGATGTTAGTCGGAAGTTAGACAAAGAGGAGACAATGGCCACTAGAGCAGACACGGGGTTTTATTGATAAAACAGAAATTTGCAAAAAATGAAATAATTGTTCGCAGAGACCCAACTAGGAATATCTAAACTGAACAGCAAAACATACATTGCTACCAACTTCTTAAAGAATTCGAAAAGAAATCGCTGAAACTGATGAATGCGGAACTTCTCCACCTTCTACGTATTTCAGATTAAAATGCCAGTCGTGAACAACGTATCATCACCAGACTATAAACTAAATAGATTTATTTGACGATTCCACACCGAATTTATTAATCAGGAAATGTTCTGAACAGGCATGCGTCATCACATTTTAAGCACATATTTCATATGTATGACAGTAATGCTTTTCATTGTAACATAATACTTGATTACAAAGTATAGACTGTCCCTCAGCTGTGTTTTGTTTCCTTGTTTTCTGCAGATCTGAAGACGGTCACTACTGACAGAAATCGATAGTCTGAGGACAATTTTTTTTAAAATTGTAGACTAAAATAAAATTAAGTATTCCGTAGTAATTTTTCTCACTCGGAAGATTCATCGTAAAAGCTGCATGAGCATTGTAAAATGACCCCCTGCGTCTTATCGGTTAAATATGACGTGAACCACTTATTCATTTTTCCGTGAAAGCCTTAAACTTTGAGTTTCTTCAGAATAGTGTTGCGAAATGCAGAGGCAAATTCCTTAGATAAATCTCAAAAACTCCTAATAGGTGAAATCAGATATCTTAATACATGGTAAGAGACATGGTACGTGGTATATTCAGTGACGAGGCCCTTCTGAAACCACCATTGTAAGTGACACAGAATCTAATTTACAGATATGTTCATTCGGGAGGACGACGGTTCAAATCCTCGTCCGACCATCCTGATTTAGGTTTTCTGTGATGTCACTAAATCACTTCAGGCAAATGCCGGGATGTCTTCTGTGAAAGGGCACGACCGATTTCCTTCCCCATTCTTCCCTAATCCGAGCTTCTGCTCCGTCTTCCGTCTCTAACGACCTCGTAGTCGACGGGACGTTAAACACTAATCTCCTCCACAGATATGTTCAACCATTCTTAAGTGGGTCACGTTTTCCGAACTTTGGAGAAAGAAATTGACAATGAAATGAATCCAGATTTACTGATATCTCTCCTAATAGTTACCTAGAAGAGGGATCTAAAAGGTTTATGGATATATGTGTTTCCTTGTGTTCGTGTGTGTGTGTGTGTGTGTGTGTGTGTGTGTGTGTGTTTCCGAGCGTGCGCGGGCGCGGATGAACGAGTTTATGACTTTCATTCACCATATTACAAATATCTTACGTTATTTTTATTTGTTAGCGTAATGTTACTATCGAATGTTGCAGTGTACGCGATTCCGAAGTGGTACACGTGTTGGTGAATGTTGAGGCGCAGAAAAAAGTAACCTTCAACCTGACATATGAAGAGCTGTTGCAGAGAGAAACAGGGGCCTACAACCTCCGCATCAACATCAGTCCTCGACAGGTATGCCGACCACTGGCTAACGGGGGCGCAAATGCCGTATCACAGGCGACTGTTACTTCTGTTATACTGTCCGTGTTACCTCTAATGTAGAACTATGTTTGTACTAGAAGAGTAAGAGAACTTCCTTGTTACTAGAGTGAACTTCTTTTTTGTGAAAATTTGGAAATTTGTGGTAAGTTACTATGGGACCAAACTGCTGAAGTCATAGGTCCCTAGGCTTACACAAGACTTAATCTAACTAACTTACGCTAAGGAAAACACACACACCCATGCCCGAGGGAGGACTCGAACCTCCGACAGGGGGAGCCGCTCTTTTTTGTGACAGCAGTCTTCTGAATGGTATGATGCAGCCCGCTACGAATTCCTCTCCTGTGCCAACCTCTTTATCTCAGAGTAAGTTTGGCATCAGACGACCTTAATTACTTGTGTCAGATGTAGTCCAATATCTGTCTTCCTTTATAGTTTTTACCCTGTACAATTCCCTCGAAGGAGCAATGACGGAAATAAAAAATATGGTTCAAGAGCGGAATTAAAATTCAAGATGAAAGGATATCAGTGCTGACATTGCTATGAAGAAGAATTATAGAATCTGCTGAAAGAAATGAAGAGTCTAATGAGTAAGAATATGGATATGGACTGAGGGTAAATCGAAGAAAGACGAAAGTAATGAGAAGTAGCGTAACTGAGAACAGCGAGAAACCTGAAATCAGTATTGGTGATCACGAAGCGATGAAGTTAAGGAATTGTGCTACCTAGGCAGCAAAATAACACATAGCGGACGGAGCAAGAGGGACATCTAAAGCAGACTAGTACTGGCAAGGAGGACATTCCTGGCCAAGAGAAGTCTATTAGTATCAAACATAGGCCTTAATTTCACGAATAAATTTCGGAGAGCGTACGCTTCGAGTACAGCATCGTATGTTGGTGAAACATGGGCTGTGGGAAAACCTGCGCAGAAGAGAATCGAAGGATTAGAGATATGGTGCTACGGGAGAATGTTGAAAATTAGATGGACTGATAAGGTAAAGAATGAAGATTCTCTCCAAAGAATCGCCGAGGAAAGGACGGAGCAAGAGGGACATCTAAAGCAGACTAGTACTGGCAAAAAGTACTGGCAAGAAGAAAGGACAGGATGGAGGAAATCTGTTAAAACATCAAGGAATAACTTCCATGGTACTAGAGGGAGCTTAGACGATGAAAACTGTACAGGAAAGCAGAGACTGGAATACAGGCAGCAAATAATTGAGGACGTACGTTGCAAGTGCTACTCTGAGATGAATAGGTTGGCTAGTACCATGCTGTCTCAACACATGCCGTGTTCTTCTGTCAATATTTGTTCAGTGTTTTCCATACGTTCTTTTCTTCGGCGATTATACGGAGAACCTCATTCCTTACCTTGTCCTCCAGCTAATTTTCAACATTTTTATGTATCAGTATATCTCAAACGCTTCCATTATAATCTGCTCCGGTTTTTCCACAGCCCGTGTTTCACTTCCACACAATTCTGTGTTCCAGACGTACGTTTTCAGAAATTTGTTTCTCAAATTAAGGTCTATGTTTATAATAGGAGACCTCTTTTGGCTAGGAGCACCCACGTTGTCTCTTCTATGTTGCTCTCTCTTTCCTGCGAGATTTTCCAAGCTGAAGAATGATGGCCATCGTGCAGTATTAAAATGATTCCCTCTAAAGTCATAGCCGAGCGGTTTAAGGCTCTGCAGTCATGGACTGTGTGGCTGGTCCCGGCGGAGGTTCGAGTCCTCCCTCGGGCATGGGTGTGTGTGTTTGTCCGTAGGATAATTTAGGTTAAGTAGTGTGTAAGCTTAGGGACTGATTGCCTTAGCAGTTAAGTCCCATTACATTTCACACACATTTTTCTAAAGTCAATCCACTACTGCAAACCTGCGATGTCTACTTTTACCGTCAGGTTAAAGAGTTCTCCAGAACTGGTCTTATCGAGGGAGAAAAAGAAATCATTCCGTTGTACGTCACAAGCTATCCTCGCCAATATTTGCTGAAATAACGTTACAAAAGGTGCTACAACCTTGATACAAATATATCCAAATTAACCAATAGACCTAGCGATCAAAATAATACAAGCGAGTAAGTACACGTACACAGGTATATATAGATAGCCATTTAATAGCATGGAATTTCAGTGGATTATCGATAGATACAGAGACATTGTGGTAACAAATATGACATGTATAACAACAATCCTTTGATAGCAGCGAACTGAAGAGGATTGACGATTGATACAGATACTGGATGTAAATACATGTAACATATTGTGCATAATGAGGCGAATAGGTACAAGTCAATTACACTATTGGCAATAAGCCATTAGAATCAGTATCTAATACCATTGAGTAACTGTCCTGACTGAGCTTGAGTAGAATAATCACGTAATATAACTTGTAGGAATTAGGATACTATGTAGCTGTTTGTTGGAAGACTCTTAAGTAAACGTAATTAATTACACATGAAAAAATTGGTTTACAAAACACCTGCTCGACCGATCTTTGTTTACGTGCACTTGCTCGTCATCCTAAGACCTTGTCATTCATCACTAGTATTGTAATTTTGCACTACTTGCACTTTAATGAAGGTACTCATTCATAATTAGATCTAAGTACAAGACTATGTGCTTAAGAATGATTGAAGGAGTAGTTGACCAAGACATTCCCATTATCATCCCCCCTTTCCTCCTTCCCTCCCTTCCTCCCTCCCTCCCTCCCTCCCTCTCTCTCTCTCTCTCTCTCTCTCTCTCTCTCTCTCTCTCTCTCTCGCTCTCTCTCTCTGTCCCCCTCTCACACACTCACTCACTCACTCTCACGCACCCACGCGCGTACACACACACACACACACACACACACACACACACACACACACACACAGATGTTGGCCATAGGAAATGGCATATGAAGTGAAAGTAATAACAAATACAATGTACAGGACCCAGTGCAGAAAAAAAGGTAACCGATAAAGGAAGGTAGGAGAATACGTCCCCTTGACAAGGAAGTTATTGGAAGCAGAGTTCAAATTCACATAAGTTAGGGAGAGGGAACGAAATCGATTTTGTTCTTTCCACATGAATTGCCTCGACGTTTGCTTTAATTGATATAGCCAGATGGAGATTTGTACCCAACTCCTCCTATACCTGAGTAAAAGAAGAGTGTTGGGAGACTATAGAGCGAGAAGAGAGTACTATCTCTTGCTTGTTGATAAAGTCAAGTAGATAGGGGAAGGTGGGGGAACTACACGCAAGTGGGTAATCCCACGCAGGCTGATTTACGCAGTTTGAATGGCGCAAGCTATTCCCAGTTGGTGCTACACCCTGCCGGCAGGAGTAACAACTACTATGCAGCTTACGCCAGCCATTTTCCAGTGGCATTGTTGGAGCAGTGAAGTATTGTTTATTTTCGGCATGTCTCATGTAATTTTGGTCAGCTGTATTTTGCAAGGTAAGTGCTACTATAAGTTGCTTTAATGTAATTCTTGCATATCAACTACTAACCCTAGATGAAACCTTTAATTTAATTGTAGATTTGTCCCGCTATTTGAATTAGGTGCCGACTTATGCTTAGGTTAGTCATCGAACTTACAGTGGGGTAATGCCACACAGCTGTTGAAGTGCGTGGTATTCCCCCTTGCAGGTTATATTTTCGATACTAACGAGGTTTTTTATTAAATTTCAGATGGGTAGATATTATAAAAGAAAATCCCAGAAACCAAAATGGATGCAAGAGGAACTTTGTAAGGCTCTTGATGCCATCAAATCTGGAAGAAGAATAAGAGAAGTATCAAGAGCTTTCGGGATTCATGAAGCTACTCTGCGAACGAGAACGAACGTTAAAAATACCGAGGGTCCAAAACTTGGAAGAAACCCAACATTTTCGACAGAACAGGAAAATGAGATTAGGGATCATGTTATTACAATGTCCAAGCTGTTCTATGGCATTACATGCATCCAGCTGCGAAATATTGCATTTGAGTATGCAGAGGCTAACAACATTGCAAACAATTTTGATAAGTCATGTAGGTTAGCTGGAAAGGATTGGCTAGCTATTTTTAAAAAGAAACCCAAGTATTAGCATGAGAAAACCTGAAGCAACTAGCATTAACAGATTACAGGCATTTAATGAAGAAGAGGTTAATGCATATTTAAAAAACTTAGAACATGTCTTTGAAAAAAGAGGGGCGAGTGTTCAACGTCGATGAAAGGGGCATAAATACTGTACAAAAGTCCGAGAGAATTGTGACTCCTAAAGGTGTTAAACAAATAGGTGGGGCCACATCTTGGGAAAGGGGGAAAAACGTGACTGTGATATGTTGTTTCAGTGTTGTTGGTACCTACATCCCCCCTATGTTTATCTTCCCCAGGAAGAGGATGTAAAATCTCTTTAGTAAAGGTGGACCAGTTGGAGCAATGTATGGTTGTTCCATCAATGGCTGGTCCAATGAGTCATTATTTTTCAAATGGATCCAACATTTTCAGAACAATGTAAAATCAACTATTGATTACCATGTGATGCTGATTTTAGATAATCACAGCAGCCACATTTCACTTGAATTTTTTGAATTTTGTAAAAAAAAACACTATTGTCATGGTAACCATACCTCCACACACTTCTCACAAGCTTCAACCAATAGATGTTACATTCTTTTCTTCTTTGAAATCAGACTTCAATCGTGAATGTGACATGTATATGAAGTCACAGGTGTATCAAAAAATTACACCATATGAGTTAGCAGAACATTTTAATAAGGCATATATTAAGGTCGCTACCATGGACAAAGGGCATCAGGGTTTAAGGCAGGTGGGATTTGCTCTTTCAATCCAAACAAATTTCAACCTGACGACTTACAACAATGTGAGATCTTCAGAGATGTTTTCCTTGAAGATGAAGAGGTTCTGAATGCAACAAATGGAAATGAAGTGGTTGAATCTACAAACGAGCCACATATCCCCAAAAGGTGTCAAGAACAGATTCCTGTATCTCCAGCAGAAGATGTTGCACATCTAGTAGGCCTAGAAGAGGACACAATATCAACTAAGAGGCCATGTGTTGAGCACGTTAGTGTATTTGACATATCTCGTGTTCCTAAACAAAAACAGCTTCTTCCTAGGACGAAACAAGCCAAGGGAAAGCCTAAGGGAAAGTCAGTGATCCTTACAGCAAAACCAGAGAAGAATAAACTGATAACAGAGTCATCAATAAAGAAAGAAAAAGAAGCCATGAAAAAGAAAGCTGAAGGAAACAAGAAAAGAAATATTAAGGATAAAGCAGATAAGAGCAGAAATCGGCAACTTACAAAAGTCTCGAAGAAGCAACAGACACTATATAAGAAGAAACACCACCAAGAAAGTGAAAGTAGCAGCGAGGATGAGCTAAATCTGGACTTGCAGAACATTTGTGATGACGATGAAATGGACGATATTGATCCATTGGCGATTTCAGAAGATGTCCGTTTGGTTTGTGGAGAGTTTTGGAACGATGGAGAACTATGGTATCGATGTATTTCTTGTAGCAGATGGAGCCATGAAGAATGTAGTGGCTGGAACACTCCAAAAGGTTACAAGTTCGATCTTTTGCTATATGAGAAAATGAACTCTTTCACGTCAATAAAAATGTAAAAAACGAAAATTATAAGAGATGTCTGTAGAATTACATTATTTCGTTCTTAAATATACTGTTTACTACTTGTAGTAACTAATAAGCAAATAAAAATAGCAAGTATTGTACATTTTTATGGTTTGTTTGTGTTGCGTGTTATTACCCAGTACTTTGCGTGCCATTACCCTCAGGGGTGGGGAATACCACGTATTTGCACTTTTTTTTATTTTAATGTTCAAAATTAAGGTACTGTTTATAACTATTTACAAACGATTGGAATATGTGGAGAAATGTCCATTGTATGGTATGTACTTATTTTCGTAGGTTTTAATGATGTATCGAATGGTTCACATTGATTTTTCCTTAGGTGCGTGTATTTCCCCCGCTCTCCCCTAATACTAACATAAACAGATACAGAAAATTCTCTATCACCGACCAGGCTCAGACCTGTGGCTACCAGCTGAATCACAATGACAGTGACAACAAAATCTCTGCCCGTTGCGATGGAGGAGATATGAGATAATGGAAGAGATCATTCAGTATAAAGATCCCTCTAGCCCTTAAAGTCACTAACAGCGCCGTAAAACCTCGGATTTTGCGTGACCACAAACTATGTAAATTGTCGGAATACTTGACGAGGATGGTTTCTCCGGCCTTAAGAACCTTGTTCGGTGCATGATTTCCATTCCCTTATTTCAAGAAACTGCATAGTGGGTGTTATCATAATGTCAGATTCTAGTACTAACGAATTTTAGTTTCAGCGTTTCTGTATAGCTATTAGTGTTTTTCGGCGTGGAACCGTGCGACTGCTACGGTCGCAGGTTCGAATCCTGCCTCGGGCATGGATGTGTGTGATGTCCTTAGGTTAGTTAGGTTTAAGTAGTTCTAAGTTCTAGGGGACTAATGACCATAGTGCTCAGAGCCATTTGAACCATTTGAACCAACATTTTCTTGTTGCAGCTAGTAGATGACCTGGCGGTTGAGGTGCATATAGAGGAGAAAGCGCCTCTGCGTCTGGTGGAGGTGCCCACTCTGCGGCAGAGCAACGAGGTCCTGGAGTCGCTGAACAATGATTGTAAGTCGTCATGAAGTGCGCTAACCCAAGTATCACTCAACTGCAAGCTCAGCTTGGACGAAGTGTTCGGGAATATTGACACAAAGTGTTTCAGATGGAAGGTAGCTTGTCGCTGAGCAGTTCTATACTATCTGTAACTGGTATTAACACATGAAGGATAATTTTGGCTGTAGTTTCCCAGCATCGTCGTAAATCACGTACAGGAATCCAAAAAAAGTTTGCAATTGCCTCACTAATAAACGTAACACATTGTTAGAGCATAAACGGTTTTTAGCCCTGTTGCAACCTACATCCTTTTGAATCTACTTAGTGTATTCATCTGTTCGTCTCTCTCTATGATTTTTACTCTCCAAGTTTCCCTTCAGTACTAAACTAGTGATCCCTTGAGGCCACAGAACCTGTCCTCCCAACCGATCCGTTCTTCTAGTCTAGTTGTACCACAAATTCCTCTTCTCCCCAGTTGTATTCAGTACCTCCTCATTAGTTACGTGATCTACCCGCCTAATCTTCAGCATTCTTCTGTACCACGACGTTTCGAAAGCATCTATTCTCTTCTCGTGTAAACTATTTATCGTCCACGTCTCACTTCCATACGTGGCTGTACTCCACTTCCTTAAAAATAGAAAGTCTACATTATATATTCTCTCTACTTCGACCATCACTAGTTATTTTCCTTCCCAGATAGCAAAACACATCTACTACTTTAAGTGTCTCATTTCCTAATCTAATTCCTTCAGTATCACCTGATTTAATGCGACTACATTCCATTATTCTCGATTTGCTTTTGTTGGTTTTCATCTTATATCCTCCTTTCAAGATGCTGTCCATTCCGTTCAACTGCGTTTCCTGATCCTTAGCTGTCTCTGACAGAGTTACAATGTCATCAGGAAAACTCAAAATTTTTATTTCTTCTCCGTGGATTTTAATTCCTTTTCCCAATTTTTCTTTTGTTTCCTTTACTGCTTGCTCACTATACAAGGTGGTCCATTGATTGTGATCGGGCAAAATATCTCACGAAGTAAGCGTCAAACGAAAAACCTACAAAGAACGAAACTTGTCTAGCTTGAAGGGGGAAACCAGATGGCGCTATGGTTGGCCCGCTAGATAGGGCTGCCATAGGTCAAACGGATATCAACTGCGTTTTTTAAAAATAGGAACCCCCATTTTTATTACATATTCGTGTAGTACGTAAAGAAATATGAATGTTTTAGTTGGGCCACTTTTTTTAGATTTGTGATGGATGGCGTTGTAATAGTCACAAACATATGGCTCACAATTTGAGACGAACAACTGGTAACTGGTAGGTTTTTTAAATTATAATACAGAACGTAGGTACATTTGAACATTTTGTTTCGGTTGTTCCAATGTGATACAAGTACCTTTGTGAACTTATCATTTCTGAGAACGCATGCTCTTACGGCGTGATTACCTGTAAATACATTAATGTAATAAATGCGCAAAATGATGTCCGTCAACCTTAATGCATTTGGCAACACGTTTAACGATATTCCTCTCAATAGCGAGTAGTTCGCCTTCCATAATGTTCGCACATTCATTGACAATGCGCAGACGCATGTTGTCAGGCGTTGTCGCTGGATCACGATAGCAAATATCCTTCAACTTTCCTTACAGAAAGGAATACGGGGGCGTCAGATTCGGTGAACGTGTGGGCCATGGTACGGTGCTTCGACGACCAATTAACCTTTCATGAAATATGATATTCAATACCGCTTCAACCGCACGCGAGCTATGTGCCGGATATCCATCATGTTGTAAGTACATCGCCATTCTGTCATGCAGTGAAACACCTTTTTGTAACATCGGTAGAACATTACGTAGGAAATCAGCATACATTGCAGCATTTAGATAGCCATCGATAAAATGGGGGACAATTATCCTTCCTCCCATAATGCCGCACCATACATTAACCCTCCAGGGTCGCTGATGTTCCACATGTCGCAGCCATCGTGGATTTTCCGTTGCCCAATAGTGCATATTATGCTGGTTTATGTTACCGCTGTTGATGAATGACGCTTCGTCGCTAAATAGAACGAGTACAAAAAAGTCTGTCATCGTCCGTAATTTCTCTTGTGCCCAATGGCAGAACTGTACACGACGTTCAAATTTGTCGCAATGCAATTCCTGGTGCATAGAAATATGGTACGGGTGTAGTCGATGTTGATGTAGCATTCTCAACACCGACGTTTTTGAGATTCCCGATTCTCGCGCAATTTGTCTGCTACTGATGTGTGGATTAACCGTGACAGCAGCTAAAACACCTACTTGGGCATCATCATTTGTTGCAGGTCGTGGTTGACGTTTCACATATGACTGCACACTTCCTGTTTCCTTAAGTAGCGTAACTATCCGTCGAACAGTCCGGAAACTTGGACGATGTCGTCCAGGATACCGAGCAGTATACATAGCACATGCCCGTTGGGCGTTTTGATCACAATAGCCATACATCAACACGATATCGACCTTTTCAGCAATTGGTAAACGGTCCATTTTAACACGGGTAATGTATCACGAAGCAAATACCGTCCGCACTGGCGGAATGTTACTTGATACCACGTACTTATTACATTTGTGACTGTTACAGCGCCATCCATCACAAAGCGAAAAAAGTGTTCCAACTAAAACATTCATATTTCTTTACGTACTACACGAATATGTAATAAAAAAGGGGGTTTCCTATTTAAAAAACGCAGTTGATATCTGTTTGACCTATGGCAGCACCATCTAACGTGCCAACCATACTGTCATCTGGTTTCCCCCTTCAAGCTAGACGAGTTTCGTTCTTTGTAGTTTTTTCGTTTGATGCTTATTTCGTAAGATATTTGACCCGGTCACTATCAATGGACCGCCCTGTATAAATTGAATAACATCGGGGATGGAATACAACCTTATCTCACTCCCTCCTCAATCATTGCTTCCCTTGCGTGTCCCTCGACTTTTGTAGCTGCCATTTGGTTTTTGTACAAATTGTGAAGAGCCTTTCGATCCCTGTATTTTAACCCTGCTACCTTCAGAATTCGAAAGAGAGTCTTCCAGTCATCATTGTCAGAAGCTATCTCTAAATTGTATAAATGCTAGAAACGTAGGTTTGCCTTTCATTAACCTGTCTTCTTATTTAAGTCGTAGGGTCAGTATTGCCTTATGTGTTCCAACATCTCTACGGAGTCCAAACTGATCTTCCTCGAGGTCGGCTTTTACCAGTTTTTGCATTCGCCTGTAAAGGATTCGTGTTAGTATTTTACAGCCATTACTTATGAAATTTTTCACACCTGTTAACACCTGCTTTCTTTGGGACGGAAATTATTATGTTCTTATATATGAATAGGGATACGAGAATCATATTCAACAGTGTGTGTGAGCTGGTACTCGATATCGAGAGACAGCATAGAAGCATATCACGTATTATGTGTCGGTGGAAACAAAAATGCAGCAAATGACATTTGGATCTTGCTGCCGGTGTCAACTAAAGTCACAGTGTGTACTAGTACATCAATTGCACCTGTGCGATTCCGTATTCTGCTATAATCAGTGGATTTCTTGACGAAGACAATAGTGCTTATTGTCGAAAGCTCTGACTTTCACAGAGAATTAACGTTACAGCTGCGGTGACAATATATAATACAATATTCATTAACAGTTGTGGAATCAGTAGGAATATGCTTGCTAAGGGAATATATGAGAGCAGATTACCATTTCGTTTTCCTAAACATTCCTTAACCATTCGCATTATCTGATTTTCTTGTTCTGATTATGGATTACTGCGTCTAACCTACATACTTGCTCACCTGCATATTGCGTTCACACGGAAAAAAATCTATATCTTTATCCTATACCGTAGAATGATCCACATCCCCTCGTACACCCTCAGTTAAGCAGTTTACGAAACCATAGCTGTGGGCCTAGACCGTCTAGAGTAATGAGACGCCGTTCAGCCGTCTCGCTGCACCTTTCGACTCCCATCTCGACAGTCTTCTACAGTCACAACTGCAAAAAACGAAAACAGAATTTGGTAAACTGATTTTTGCACTCATACCTTCAATTTTTAGGCCTGAATCGATAGCTCGGTTTCAGACGTTTTGCATAAATGGTGCCTACAAATGAGCTGTTGGTTTTCTTCAACAAGGCGGTGACGTTATCAATAACTTTCCAGTTTCCTTAGCGATATCTGTTTTCGTTAAGAGAAGGAAGCGAAGACTGCTCATGAATATGTTTAAAGATCTTATCCTAGACAATTATAGCGTAGGACTTATTTTACTGCAATTACCTAGACGAAGATGGCGGGCATAATGGCCAAAGTATGTAGTGATTATTGGTGGAATACTATAGCCCTCTAGCACTTTGAGTTTTTTTATTGGCCAGAAAAGTTCAGAATTAATAAAGATAAAGGTACATTCCTATTCCTGTGCACGTAACATGGAATTACCAACCACTGATTGCATACGAAAGCCTTTGCAATTAAAATATACAGGAATGTATAAATTTCCCAGGAACACAGGATATAGAGTTGTTCTCAACTTGTTTGATTTTATTACTTCAGTAAATACAGGATATATTGGGTATAAAAGCAGATGTTGCTGTTGGTGATTAGGGAGAGAGTACCGAATAACATTACATAATTTGAGAACTGATGATTATAGCTACTGGGACTGCTATATTTTTGGGTTGGTTACTACCTCCAAGTACATCTGGCAAAAGTAAGCCATTAATCCTTATGTTACCGTAGCCTGGAGGTCAGGTATTGTGTGGTTGCCAAACAGCTAGTCTATATTGACAGCTGTTGTCCACTTAATGGTGCGACATCAAGTCGTAAGGTTTGTGAGAAGACTCTTCAACGCAGAGAAAAAAAAAAAAAAAACAACACATGTACATCTCAAGGGACCACAAATAAAAATATCTGCACTTATACCCACTAAACAAAGTATATCAGCATTAGAGTTTTCATTTAATAAAGATAAAATGTTCTTTTCCTCATTCAAGTAAAGGAAATGAAAAATTTCGTGGTCTGTTCAATATTCCACCATTTACTTTACTCCACAAAAGATCGCTTCATACACATTAACCCAATTTTTGGAAAAGCTAGCACAACCTCAGAGCACAATCACATCTCAATTATGGTAGAGGTTTTACATGGAAGGAAAACTGACTGCGAGAGCATAAATCCGGCAGTAAAACCCTTATTTCCAAATAAGCTAATTGAATGGTGACATTATAAACCAAACACAATATCTGGGAAACCAGATTGGGGAACCTGTGTGAAATGACTGACAGGTATAGCACTTAGGCACAATTGCATTGTGCGATGTTTCATCACTTTCTTCGTTAGTGTCATGTGTATCGCAGGTTTCATACCCAACGAGTACGTGCCTCGCGCACTGTCCTGTACGGCCAACGGGCTAGGGCTGCGGACAGTGGGCTGCTATTGCAAGCTAGCTCTGCTCATGGTATTCACTACTCCAGCACGTTGTCTTCGCTGCCTCACATCTGGCCTCTGTCTGCAACTTCCTGTCACTTACGAGAAGATATTATGACTTTTCATTTAGTGTAGAATTTCATTCCCATTGTATTTCCATGGGTTCTCTCACTGTCATTAACAGAGATTCTGGTTGGTTAACTTGGGATGTTTCTTACGTGTTATTTAGCAATTAGGCAATATAATTAAAATTATGTATTAAGAGTAAACATATTCCGTATTTTTTTTGCTGTCGTATATACTGTACCAATTGTTAAAAAAAATTAAAGAAAAAACAGATAACTGCGAGTAGGACTCATCCTCTGAGGGTTCGGTACAATAATATTCAGGTACATAGGTAGCTTATGTGTATGCACACTGAAGCACCAAAGAAACTGGTACAGGCATGCATATTCAAATACACAGATAAGTAAACAGGCAGAATACGGCGCTGCGGTCGGCAAGTGTCTGGTGCAGTGGTTAGATCGGGTACTGCTGCTACAATGGCAGGTTATCAAGATTGAAGTGAGTTTGAACATGGTGTTACAGTCGGCGCACGAGCGATGGGACACAGAACCTCCGAGGTAGCGATGAAGTGGGGATATTCCTGCACGACCATTTCACCAGTGTACCGTGAATATTAGTAATCCGGTAAAACATCAGATCTTCAACATCGCTGCAGCCGGAAAAGGATCCTGCAAGAACCGAACCAACGGCGACTGATGAGAATTGTTCAACGTGACAGAAGTGCAACCCTTCCGCAAATTGCTGCAGATTTTAATGGTGGGTCATCAACAAGTGACAGCGTGCGAACCATTCGACGAAACATCTACGATATGGGCTTTCGGGGCCGAAGGCCCTTTCGTGTACCCTTGATGACTGCACGACACACAGCTTTGCGCCTCGCCTGGGCCCTTCAACACCGACATTGGACTGTTGATGACTGGAAACATGTCGCCGGGTCGGACGAGTCTCGTTTCGAATTGTATCGAGCAGATGGAAGTGTACGATTATGGAGAAAACTTCATGAATCCATCGACTCTGCATGTCAGCAAGGGACTATTCAAGTTGGTGGAGGCTCGGTGATGGTGTGTGACGTGTGCATTTAGAGTAATATGGTATCCTGATACCTGTACATCTAGATACGAGTGTGACAGGTGACATGTACGTTAGCATCCTGTCTGATCACCTGCATCCATTCATGTCAATTGTGCTTTCCGACAGACTTGGGCAATTCCAGCAGCACAATGAGACTCCCCACATGTCCAGAAATGCTACAGAGGGCTCCAGGATCACTTCTGCAGGCCACCAGACTCCCCAAACATGAACTTTATTGAGTATATCTGGGATGTCTCGCGGTGTGTTGTTCAGAAGAGATCTTCGCCCCCTCTTACTCGTAAGGATTTATGAACAGCAGCGCAGGATATGTCAGTTCCCTCTAGCCCTATTTCAAACATTAGTCGAGTCCATGTCACGTCGTGTTGCGGCAGTTCTGCGCGCTCGCGACGGCCCTTCACGATATTAGGTAGGTGTCTCAGCTTCCTTTGCTCTTCAGTGTACTTGATAAATGGGCTTGCGAGTATCAAAATACGTAATAGAAATGCCCTTATCTGATTTAGCAGGTTAAATTTCGTACACCGTAAAGGGGCCGAAGAATTTGTCATATACACTCCTGGAAATGGAAAAAAGAACACATTGACACCGGTGTGTCAGACCCACCATACTTGCTCCGGACACTGCGAGAGGGCTGTACAAGCAATGATCACACGCACGGCACAGCGGACACACCAGGACACGCGGTGTTGGCCGTCGAATGGCGCTAGCTGCGCAGCATTTGTGCACCGCCGCCGTCAGTGTCAGCCAGTTTGCCGTGGCATACGGAGCTCCATCGCAGTCTTTAACACTGGTAGCATGCCGCGACAGCGTGGACGTGAACCGTATGTGCAGTTGACGGACTTTGAGCGAGGGCGTATAGTGGGCATGCGGGAGGCCGGGTGGACGTACCGCCGAGTTGCTCAACACGTGGGGCGTGAGGTCTCCACAGTACATCGATGTTGTCGCCAGTGGTCGGCGGAAGGTGCACGTGCCCGTCGACCTGGGACCGGACCGCAGCGACGCACGGATGCACGCCAAGACCGTAGGATCCTACGCAGTGCCGTAGGGGACCGCACCGCCACTTCCCAGCAAATTAGGGACACTGTTGCTCCTGGGGTATCGGCGAGGACCATCCGCAACCGTCTCCATGAAGCTGGGCTACGGTCCCGCACACCGTTAGGCCGTCTTCCGCTCACGCCCCAACATCGTGCAGCCCGCCTCCAGTGGTGTCGCGACAGGCGTGAATGGAGGGACGAATGGAGACGTGTCGTCTTCAGCGATGAGAGTCGCTTCTGCCTTGGTGCCAATGATGGTCGTATGCGTGTTTGGCGCCGTGCAGGTGAGCGCCACAATCAGGACTGCATACGACCGAGGCACACAGGGCCAACACCCGGCATCATGGTGTGGGGAGCGATCTCCTACACTGGCCGTACACCACTGGTGATCGTCGAGGGGACACTGAATAGTGCACGGTACATCCAAACCGTCATCGAACCCATCGTTCTACCATTCCTAGACCGGCAAGGGAACTTGCTGTTCCAACAGGACAATGCACGTCCGCATGTATCCCGTGCCACCCAACGTGCTCTAGAAGGTGTAAGTCAACTACCCTGGCCAGCAAGATCTCCGGATCTGTCCCCCATTGAGCATGTTTGGGACTGGATGAAGCGTCGTCTCACGCGGTCTGCACGTCCAGCACGAACGCTGGTCCAACTGAGGCGCCAGGTGGAAATGGCATGGCAAGCCGTTCCACAGGACTACATGCAGCATCTCTACGATCGTCTCCATGGGAGAATAGCAGCCTGCATTGTTGCGAAAGGTGGATATACACTGTACTAGTGCCGACATTGTGCATGCTCTGTTGCCTGTGTCTATGTGCCTGTGGTTCTGTCAGTGTGATCATGTGATGTATCTGACCCCAGGAATGTGTCAATAAAGTTTCCCCTTCCTGGGACAATGAATTCACGGTGTTCTTATTTCAATTTCCAGGAGTGTATATCAACTTGATTCCTCTACCTGTTCCTGAGAAAAAGGAGTCTTAACAGACAACGACAGGGATGAACAAAGTGATCCTATACCTATTACACTGAGGTACAGAACCCTAGAAACGTTAAGAGCATACTGTAAGTGGGTAGAGTTTAAAATATGGAAAAAACAAATACTACAGTGAAGCTCAAATATATTCTCGACTGCTAAGTTGACGGAAATAAAAATACAGATGGACAGATACAGAGCTTTGAAGATGTCCACAGGAGGTAATGCAACAAAGACAACAGCCTGACCCATTAAGAAACCACAGCACACAACACGCCTGGCTGGAGAAGTACCGGTGCTGCGAATTGTGTCCACACGCAGGGCTAGCCTGGCAGGTTGCACTCAGTCCCAAAGCTCGACGAGCCAGCCGGCCTGGCTTCTATGCAGTACTAGTAAACCCCAGTCCCTGATTCCTTATCAATCGAACTCCCGTGTATAAAACGTCACGTCTCCCGAACTCTTTGTCGTACAATGATATGATTTTGCACGTAAATTCAGTCGCATACGTGAGTATTGTATGAGATGTGTATTGCGAATAGCGCCAGCAGACAAGAAGTAATATATTAAAAAGTCGTGTCTGAAGCTGAAGTTTTACTGCATCAACAGCGAAAATGTATTAAGCGATAAACGTTTTTCATTTCATCGTTTTAAAGGCGTTGTGAAGGAGAAAATGTTTCATAAAACTTTGAATTACGTGTGAATTACGAGCTCATTCTCAAGTTCTGCATGAATATAGTCTGGATAATTTGTGTACCATAAGCTGCCTCAAGACATATACAGTTTCTAACAGTAGTACTTTACTTCTTGTGTAAAACATTTAACATAAAATTACAGCTCTTGGTGAGCAGATTATGACAGCAGTTAAATTTTGCAAATTCTGTCAGTAGCGGTATTAATTATTATTGAAAATCAAACCACTGTTGCACTACAAGCCGTTAGACATGCAACATACGAGTGTGAGCGTTCTGCATGGACGAGGCCGCAGACGCCTGGACTGCGCGCGATTCCGGTCAGTGACCTTTGACTGGCGATCGATCAGGGTATAACCAATTGCGACATCATCATGTTTTGGACGAGGAAGGGCCAAGACCGAAATCGCCTGAGTGTTACCTGTTGCAGCGGACCCCCTGGCTCGCATCGAGCGGCCCACGCCGTCGTCTGCCATCGTGCGCTGGTCGCCCACCGAGGAGGAGCAGCGGCAGCGGGGCGAGGAGGGCGTCTCCGGCCAGCTGGTGGTGCGCTACGACGTGGACCGCGACGCCTGCCCCAGCCAGATACTCGTGAGTCTCCGTAGTACTCGCTGACAGTTGCTAACTCCTATTTGTCCCATACCAATCTCACAACTCCAACCGAAAAAGAGAAATTAATAATAATGTAATGTGTATGAAATCTTATGGGACTTAACTGCTAAGGTCATCAGTCCCTAAGCTTACACACTACTTAACCTAAATTACCCTAAGGACAAACACACACACCCATGCCCGAGGGAGGACTCGAACCTCCGCCGGGACCAAAAAGAGAAAACTCCAGTACCTGCAATTCAGGATTTAATTTAATGTCTTGGCCTCATCCTGCTCGCTATATGCGACCTGTACTTACTCTTTTCTGAAGATACATCACAGACCCACGAATGTGGAAATCGAGAATTGATGCTAAGTAAGAGACATGAATCGAGTATGAAATTACTTTACTGATTTCCAAGTGCGACGGTTCGCAGCCCAAGTAACCTTCTCATTTTACATCCTACGATACTTGTTAGTATTAATACACTTGCCATGTAACATAAGTAAAACTGCCGGTTCGAATCCTGTCTTGGGCATGGATGTGCGTGATGTCCTTAGGTTAGTTAGGTTTAAGTAGTTCTCAGTTCTAGGGGACTGATGACCTGAGAAGTAAATTCCCACAGTCCTCAGAGCCATTTGAACCATTTTTTAAGTAAAAGTAACAAGGTATATGATACATGCCATCATCATTCCACATGAAATTTGTCATGTCGTGTAAGCTGGCCGCGGTGGCCGAGCGGTTCTAGGCGCTTCAGTCCAGAACCGCACGACTGCTACGGTCGCAGGTTCGAATCCTGCCTCGCGCGTAGATGTGTGTGATGTCCTTTGGTTAGTTAGGTTTAAACACTTCTAAGTTCTAGGGGACTGATGACCTCATATGTTAAGTCCCATAGTGTTCAGAGCCATTTGAACCATTCATGTTGTGTAATATGACACAACGTATTCGTACCCACTTCCTTTCATAGATGCGCAGAGACTCTACAGGCAACACCAATAAAATTCACGTACACTTGTTCAGGTTTCAGACTGGAGCTACACACTTTGGTGGTAAGGTATTCAACAAGCTCCTGTCTAACATCGGGCAAGAAATTGGGAATCCCTACCAATTAGAAAAGAAAACTGAAAACTCACTTCATTAACCGTTCTTTCCACGTATTATCTGAATATTTGTCCAGAACTAATTTATCACTCTGCAGCGGAATTTGTGCGGATATGAAACTTCCAAGCACATTAAAATTGTGTGTCGGACCGAGACTCGAACTGGGGAGCTTTGCCTTTAGCGGGCAAGTGCTCTATCGACTGAGCTACCAAAGCAGGACCCAGTACTCGTCTTCACAGCTTCAACTCCGCCAGTATCTAGTCTCTTGCCTTCACAGAAGTTCTCCTGCGAACGTTGCAAAATCAGCATTCCTTTCTTCCAGGAGTGCTTGTTCCTCAAGGTTCGCAGGAGAGCTTCTGAATTCTGGAATGTAGCAGACGAGGTACTAGCGGAATTGAAGCTGTGCTGAGGAGTCATAAGTCGTGCTTGGGTAGCTCAGTCGGTAGAGCAATTGCCCGCTAAAGGCAAAGGTCCCTTCGAGCCTCGGTCCAGCACATAGTTTTAATCTGCAAGGTAATTTCATCTAAATACGGGGACTGACTGACTTAAAATGCCTGTTACCTAGGTGGCAACTAGCAGTTCTGTTATAAAGTTGTATGCTAAATAATATTGTACTACAAATGGGACTCAGTTTTACAAATACAAAAATATTTTCTTTGAAAAGTGTCATTGCAATAAAATAAATAATAAGCAACTCATAACAAATAAATTACAGCTATACCATGAAACTAAGGAGGCAACAAATTCTTTCAACGTAGCACTCTTACACCATCCCCTGATTTTTCTCTGAATTTTGTTCCCTGCTCAAGGCGCAAACAAAGTGGTTTATCACGTGCCACTCTCCATCATGACGTCTGGTGTATTGCTTTAATTATGGTACAGGAGCGGAGCGGGTGCCAATAAGAAACTTCCTGAAAGATTAAAAATGTGAGCCAGACCCAGACCGAGACACGAATTCGAGACCTTTGACTTTTGTGCGCAAGTGCTTTACCGACTGAGGTATCCAGGCAAGAATCACGAGAGGTCTTCACATCATTACGTCCATCAGTACCTCATCTCCTACCTGCAGAGTGAAAATCTTATTATGGAAACATCCATCAAGCTGTGGCGAAGGCATGTTTCCGCAATATCCTTCTTTCTAGGAGCGCTAGTATTGCAAGTTTCGCTGGAGAACGTCTGTGAAGTTTGGAAAGTAGGAAATGAGGTAGTGGTGAAAGAGAGATGTGAGGAAGGGTGGTGATTCGTTCTTGGGTAGCTTAGTCGGTAAAGTACTTGTCCACAAAGGGCAGTAGTGACTCAGTGTGCGAGTCTCGATGCGGCATAAACTTGCCAGGAAGTTTCATTGTACAGACTACTTGTTCCATTTCTTAGTATACTACTTACATTTCACCTCACAAAAATATCGCCTCTCATCTACACTTATAAGACAACTCATATCAATTTTACATTAAGATTAAAATTTACATTATTCTGCGAGGTACACAGTATAGTGTGTACGCGAAGGTTTTCCGCTCACTAAACTCAGAAAATAATCGATTTGCCACATTTCAAGACAAAACTGATGATCACTTCGTAGCAGCGGACTTCTCTGCTACTGATGTAACATAGCGCTCAAAAATTAAAGTGATACATCGACGCAAAGCAGTTTTCCATTGTCCTGCCAGTTCCCACTCGTGTGCAGGTGAGCGAGGACGGCTACTTCGTGCACTTCTACGCGCCTCCCGGCCTGCCGCCGCTGCCCAAACACATCGTCTTCGTGCTCGACGTCAGCGGCTCCATGCGCGGCCGCAAGATCGAGCAGCTCAAGACGGCCATGCACACCATCCTGGACGAGCTCAACGCGGGTGACGTCTTCTCCCTGATCCCATTTTCTAATGAAGTCCAGGTAAGGCGAATCGCGAGCAGTTATTCTCAGATGGTGCAAAATTACATTATGAGCTATTGATGGACGGCTGAATGCTTATAGTACGCTTCCGAGGGCTGTAATTAAAATTTTTGCAAGTGAATGTGGATAAATTGTTGAAGGGACACATTTTAAGCTGTAGTATCCAACATTAATGTGTTGTCTAGACTTTCCCATTCCCAATCGCATCCTCTAACAATTTTATTTTCAAGTATGTAATACTTAATACGGCAACAGTCGACATTCACTGGATTTAGAACGTTTTTTCTTCCGTTTGTTCATGGCAGTGGAATCGTGCACCTTATTTTTATTTTATTAAATTTATTAGATACCTCAGTCTCATGTCTTTACATAAGCACAGGAGGCTCTCACAATATCTACACCGAAGTCATCATCAATTAAGATTATCATATATATAAAAATATATGTATGTACGTGTCTGTAGCACACCTCCTACTGTATGAGTTTTTTCTACCAAATTTGAAACACACATATGGGAAGGGCTACTGTGGGGGGATAAGAACCACTTAGCTACCATAGGGGTGAGGGTGGAGATGGAATGAGCTGCCAACCTGTGACATCTTGCCCGTCCTGTCCGTCATGCTTCTTGTGCAGGTAGTTTTGGAAAGCTTTGCTGAGAGTATGTGTACTGCTGAGCATTGATCATGGCGAGCATGGATGAGCAGAGAGATAGAGAGAGAGTGGGGGGGGGGGGAGGAGAAGGAGGAGGTGGATAAAATGGTTCAAATGGCTCTGAGCACTATGGGACTCAACTGCTGAGGTCATTAGTCCCCTAGAACTTAGAACTAGTTAAACCTAACTAACCTAAGGACATCACAAACATCCATGCCCGAGGCAGGATTCGAACCTGCGACCGTAGCGGTCTTGCGGTTCCAGACTGCAGCGCCTTTAACCGCACGGCCACTTCGGCCGGCAGGAGGTGGATAATGAGAAGGGTGAGGATAAGATGGATAGAAAGCTGAAAGGGGGAGATAGGCAGTCAGAGAAACGAAGGGATGTGATGGACAGATAGAGATGGAAAGATGAGATGGACAGAAAGAGAGGAGAGAGGGGGAGTTGGACTGAAATATGGGGAGTAGGAGATAGATAGATAGAGCCTCAAGGAGAGCATGGACAGAAAAGGAGGAGATGGACGGAGAGAGGGGATGGAGGACGAGATGTACAGAGAGAGGATGGAGGAGGAGATGTACAGAAGAGGGGAGAAAATGAGATGACGCAGAGGGTAGAGGAGGAGGTGGATTTTAATTTGCGGTACGAGGAGATGAGTGGAGAGTGGAGCAGGATGAGATGATCTAATAAAAGATCGGAATAAATAAATACACACGCAATGTCGCTGCTCAGCAAGCCTCCTATACATTCATTCTGCTACTTGTTGTTATGGTCTCCATTCTGAAGACTGGTTTGAGACCGGTATATCAGCGATTCTTTCAGTCTTTGGGTACTACACGGTTATTCATAAGTACCTTTGTCGTTTCAGAAGACAACTGTAGGAAAATTACAAGAAATACAGAAAACAGACAAATACCAACGGACAGAGCACCTCTCCAAGTTTTAACTCACATTACATGTGCTCATTGTTTGTGACGTGGCAAGTGAGAGTACACGTGTGCAATTCACTGTACTACTACTGCTGCTGCCCTGGAAGGTACAACAACAGAAGTGCACTTTGTCAATATGTTCATTTGTTTGCCTATATTTAGGAAAAAAATGATTCGATACAACAACAAGGGTTGTATGCATGTTCTCACACTGCTGTCCCCTTGTAGTGCCCTCTGCATCACCGCCACGGCATGTACTACTAAGCGATATTCCACTCATAAGTGCTATTATTCTGCTTGTCTTTTTTAGTGCAATCGTCTACTGAAACTATAGAGATGTTTATGAACAGCTCTGGGTTGTAATGTACATCAGTTTGAATCTGTTTATTGAAACCTTCATCTTCCTCTAAGATATTTATCCTGCACACATTAATAAATTACCAAACTGACTATTCATTGAAGCTGTAACAGAACAGCTCTCAAACAGTGTACACTGTCCAGTCACATTATTGTGACGCAGTTTGGACTGCAGCAGTACTTGGAGTAAGAGTGTCAGTGAGGTTATGCAAGACACTGTCAGGGACGTGGAGCCACGCCTACTCCAGTGGCGTGGCCAGCTGCGCTGGTTTTCTCAGTTGTGAATCCATTGCGTGAACAGTGGTTCCAAAAATACTTGATTCTGTTTAATTATGTGGAGTCTGACAGCCAGAGAAGTGCAGGTACACTCATCCTGGTGCTCTTAAAACCACACACGTATACGGCGAGCTGTGTGACTCGTTGCGTTATGCTGCTTGTAGATGCCATCGTGCCGAGGAAGAGCAGACTGCATGTAGATACGGATTTTTTTTTGTCATCAGTCTTCTGACTGGTTTGATGCGGCCCGCCACGAATTCCTTTCCTGTGCTAACCTCTTCATCTCAGAGTAGCACTTGCTACCTACGTCCTCAATTATTTGCTTGACGTATTCCAATCTCTGTCTTCCTCTACAGTTTTTGCCCTCTACAGCTCCATTTAGTACCATGTAAGTCATTCCCTCATGTCTTAGCAGATGTCCTATCATCCTGTCCCTTCTCCTTATCAGTGTTTTCCACATAGTCCTTTCCTCTCCGATTCTGCGTAGAACCTCCTCATTCCTTACCTTATCAGTTCACCTAATTTTCAACACTCGTCTATAGCACCACATCTCAAATGCTTCGATTCTCTTCTGTTCCTGTTTTCCCACAGTCCATGTTTCACTACCATACAATGCTGTACTCTAGACGTACATCCTCAGAAATTTCTTCCTCAAATTAAGGCCGGTATTTAATATTAATAGACTTCTCTTGGCCAGAAATGCCTTTTTTGCCATAGCGAGTCTGCTTTTGATGTCCTCCTTGCTCCGTCCGTCATTGGTTATTTTACTGCCTAGGTAGCACAATTCCTTAACTTCATTGACTTCGTGACCATCAATCCTGATGTTAAGTTTCTCGCTGTTCTCATTTCTACTACTTCTCATTACCTTCGTCTTTCTTGATTTACTCTCAAACCATACTGTGCACTCATTAGACTGTTGATTCCGTTCAGCAGATCATTTAATTCTTCTTCACTTTCACTCAGGATAGCAATGTCATCAGCGAATCGTATCATTGATATCCTTTCACCTCGTATTTTAATTCCATTCCTGAACCTTTCTTTTATTTCCATCATTGCTTCCTCGATGTACAGATTGAAGAGTAGGGGCGAAAGGCTACAGCCTTGTCTTACACCCTTATTAATACTAGCACTTTGTTCTTGATCGTCCACTCTTATTATTCCCTCTTGGTTGTTGCACATATTGTATATGACCCGTCTCTCCCTATAGCTTACCCCTACTTTTTTCAGAATCTCGAACAGCTTGCACCATTTGATATTGTCGAACGCTTTTTCCAGGTCGACAAATCCTATGAAAGTGTCTTGATTTTTCTTTAGCCTTGCTTCCATTATTAGCCGTAACGTCAGAATTGCCTCTCTCGTCCCTTTACTTTTCGTAAATCCAAACTGATCGTCACCTAGCGCATTCTCAATTTTCTTTTCCATTCTTCTGTATGTTATTCTTGTAAGCAGCTTCGACGCATGAGCTGTTAAGCTGATTGTGCGATAATTCTCGCACTTGTCAGCTCTTGCCGTCTTCGGAATTGTGTGGATGATGCTTTTCCGAAAGTCAGATGGTATGTCGCCAGACTCATATATTCTACACACCAACGTGAATAGTCGTTTTGTTGCCACTTCCCCCAATGATTTTAGAAATTCTGATGGAATGTTATCTATCCCTTCTGCCTTATTTGACCGTAAGTCCTCCAAAGCTCTTTTAAATTCCGATTCTAATACTGGATCCCGTATCTCTTCTAAATCGACTCCTGTTTCTTCTTCTATCACATCAGACAAATCTTCACCCACATAGAGGCTTTCAATGTATTCTTTCCACCTATCTGCTCTCTCCTCTGCATTTAACAGTGGACTTCCCGTTGCACTCTTAATGTTAACACTCTTGCTTTTAATGTCACCAAAGGTTGGTTTGACTTTCCTGTATGCTGAGTCTGTCCTTCCGACAATCATATCTTTTTCGATGTCTTCACATTTTTCCTGCAGCCATTTCGTCTTAGCTTCCCTGCACTTCCTATTTATTTCATTCCTCAGCGACTTGTATTTCTGCATTCCTGATTTTCCCGGAACATGTTTGTGCTTCCTCCTTTCATCAGTCAACTGAAGTATTTCTTCTGTTACCCATGGTTTCTTCGCAGCTACCTACTTTGTACCTATGCTTTCCTTCCCAACTTCTGTGATGGCCCTTTTTAGAGATGTCCATTCCTCTTCAGCTGTACTGCCTACTGCGCTATTCCTTATTGCTGTATCTATAGCGTTAGAGAACTTCAAACGTATCTCGTCATTCGTTAGTACTTCCGTATCCCACTTCTTTGCGTATTGATTCTTCCTGACTAATGTCTTGAACTTCAGGCTACTCTTCATCACTACTATATTGTGATCTGAGTCTATATCTGCTCCTGGGTACGCCTTACAATCCAGTATCTGATTTCGGAATCTCTGTCTGACCATGATGTAATCTAATTGAAATCTTCCCGTATCTCCCTGCCTTTTCCAAGTATACCTCCTCCTCTTGTGATTCTTGAATAGGGTATTCGCTATTACTAGCTGAAACTTGTTACAGAACTCAATTAGTCTTTCTCCTCTTTCATTCCTTGTCCCAAGCCCATATTCTCCTGTAACCTTTTCTTCTACTCCTTCCCCTACAACTGCATATGATCCCCAAAAATAGATACACACTTTTGTTGATTCAGTGTGTCTTCAGAAAGACGAGATCACCCAGGGAATGCCACCACCCAGGGAATGCCACGAAAATATTCCACAGACCATAATACTTCCTCCTCAGGCCTGAACACTTCCGATGATTCTTGCAGGAGTGTTTGCTTTCAGCCGTTTTACGCTGTACATGTCATCTGTCGGATGGAGTATAAAGAGTGACTCATCTGAAAAGGCCACCTGTCTGCACTCAGCGGACGTCCTGTTGCGTTAACTGCGTGCGTAGACCACGCTCCGTCGCAGATGAACAGCAGTCAGCAAGGGTCTATGAACCAGGGGCTGCTGCAGAGGCTCAGATGCCGAAGCGTTTGCTGAACGATTGGTGAGGTGACACTATTGGCAGCGCTCGGTTACTCCGGAGGCTCAGTTGCTCAACATTTGCACTTCTACTCGCCCGTACACATCTCCGCAGCCGTCGTTCAGCGCTGGCATTTGTGGCTCGTGGTGCACCACAGTTACCTTGCCGTCTGTGTTGGATAGCGCCATTTTGCAATGCACGACATTCTTTAACCACGGCGGCACGCGATCAATTTACAAACTTAGCTGTATCGAAAAAGTTTTCACCCTTGGTACGAATGCCAGTGATAATTATTTTTAATTGTCTTTCGAGATGTGCCCATTCACCACTCAATAGTTGAACGTCATTTATGGTGATACGAACGTCAGGACAACGCAATACCCAGTCCCCGACAGGAAGAAAACTCTGACCTGGCCAGGAATCCAACGCGGGCACCTACTACGCGTAGCAATACGCTGCACTGACATAGCAGCTACCGAGATGGGACTCGATTGATCAGGCAGTTTTGTATGTTAGATCAATCGTTCCGTTTCCGCAGTTTGACAACGGCTGCAGTGCTTTCCGCGTCCTCCCTCCCGTCAAGCTTTAGATACCCTCCACGGCTAGTGCTGCCACCTGCCGTCTGTGAGTGGTTATTGGATGTGGATGTCGAACATGGGTGGTAATGTGACTCGACCGTCTATAATATACTACACGATCTATTTCCAGAAATATCTATTGGAAAGTATAGTTATCAGAATATAAGAAACACCATGTTAAAGTAAAGCTAAATGCCTCAAAAATTAAACACCGTGTGCTATTTCTGCAATTTGTTATAAAAAAGTCCAATTATAGTATTGCAGTGTACAGGAACACATTTGAGTTTGTTTCTCATCCGAAAGCTCAATTAATGAATGCAGTCAAGTTATCGGGGCTCGATGGGGCGTCGATATCTATTAATAATATGTGATCACACAAAAAACACAAAAATTGCATAAAATTATTTCCTCAAAAATAACGTGCACGAGAACATATAAAAACAAAGCAAACGAATTTTATAAAATACTTTTATATAATAATGTAATTGAGTAATTAGTGGATACAAATTTACAATGCCGATTCATCACACCAATTTACTTACAACACAACTAACGAAATGTAGCAGTATATTCACTTTTACACTTGAGACAGCAAATCACACTGTATCCATTTGCTCACAATCGTCCTACACTGATAATAAATAGTTAGAACAACACGACCTACGGAAGTGCAAGGAAATGACAAAAATGTACCGTCATTTGACTGTACAAGTTACCAGGTGTAACACATTACTTTTGACATAGTTATCAGCCACTAATTATGTAAATAGATCTTTCTGAAACAACAGTGGGTCGTAATTCATGATTAGAGTACATGACAAAGGAAACAAATTTAAGTTCGGGGCCGGCCGGAGTGGCCGAGCGGTTAAAGGCGCTACAGTCTGGAACCGCACGACCGCTACGGTCGCAGGTTCGAATCCTGCCTCGGGCATGGATGTGTGTGATGTCCTTAGGTTAGTTAGGTTTAAGTAGTTCTAAGTTCTAGGGGACTGATGACCTCAGATGTTAAGTCCCATAGTGCTCAGAACCATTTAAGTTCGGGATAAAATGTTCCCTACGAATAAAAACTCATCTAACCGTAATTTGAAGCACTGTAGGCTCCCATGTAATGTCTATAAAGTTAGTGAGTGGTCAGTCTCGAAATCTGAATTGGGCATAACTGACGTACGGTAGTTCTTCAGCGTGTTACTGTAGCTCTTGGTATGTAGAAAGATGTTATCAGCGCGTCCCATTTCGTCGTTGAACAAATCCTCAGTTGCTTAATTGCGTTGCATCTCCTTGAGCATCTTCTCCACACAAATAATACTTATGGTATTGCTCATTTACACATGCTCAGCATTCTGTCACACGTCCATTAGTTTTCCTATCTAGCCACACATCTCCTGCCCCGTATCTGTAACACATCATACTGTTACTTCCAAAGTTCTACAATTCTCTATAGACCACTCCAAAATAATCTTTTCAGTATAAAGACTTTCATTTGTTTATGTCCGATCTACAAATTCTTAAACTTAAGTATTTCAACCAGTTACATAAACAAATAATAGATGGAACAGCAAACATAATTCAGAAAAAGTAAAAGTGAAAGTAATATCCGTGAATAGAGTCCTAGTGTTATAATATGTCAGGTTCTGTCCTATCAACCGATCTTTTCTTTTACTCACGCTGTGCAGAAACACATTTTTCTTTCGAGTTCAGTTAAGAAGCTACTCATTAGTTGTTCAAAATATCCATTTAATTTTCTACATTGTTCTGTAGCACCACATTTCAGAAAGTTTCAACTGCCCTTTAGTGTACGCGACGTATCGCCCAGGTTTCTACATCGTCATCTACATAAATACTTCTTTCCTGTTCCATTCTCAAATAGAATGAGGTAGAACCACTGTCTTCACTGCCTATAAGCCTCGGTACGACCTCTAATCTCTCACCTTACGTTCGCGGTACTTACGCAGAATGTGTGTTGGCGGCAGTAGAATTGATCTGAAGTCGACCTCAAACGCCGGTTCTCTAAATTTCCGCAATAGTGCCCCACGAAAAGAGCGTCGTCGTCCCTGCAAGGAAGTTCACTTAGCATTTCTTTACTCCTTGCCAGCTGATCGATCCTTCCGGTAACGAATTTAAAGCACGCCTCTGAATTGTTTCGATGTCTTCCTTTAACCTGACCTAGTGAGGATCGCAAACCCTTGAGCGATACTCAAGAATTGGTCGCACTAGCGTTCTATACGCTGTATCCTTTATAGATGCGGTATGCTTTCCCAAAACTCTCCTAATGAATTCGAGCATTCGGCTTCCCTAATACCAACATAACATGCTCATTCCATTTCATATCGCTTTGCAATGTTACGCCTAGGTATTTAATCGGTGTGACTGTGTCAAGGAGCTTGCTACTAATGCTGTATTTGAACGCCGCAAAATTGATTGTCCTGCTCATCTGCATTAACTTACGTTTTTCTACAGACAGAGAAAGTTGCCATTTATCACACCAACTAGAAATTCGTCCAAGTCGTCTTGTATCCCCCTACAGTCACTCAACGACAACACCTGGAAATACACCATAGCCTCATCGGCGAACCGCCGTAAATTGTTGTTCACTCGCCTACTACATCAGTTCTCTATATAAAGAGTAATAGCGGACCTATCACACTTACTCGGTGAACTCCTGACGAAACTCTTGTCTTTGATCAACACTCACCCTCCAGGACAACGAAATGAGCTCTAATAGTTAAAAGGTCTTCGAGCCCTCATGAACCTGGGAACCTTGTAGGTGAGCTCGGACCTTCGTTAACAGTCTGCAGTGGAGCACTGCGTGAGAGGCATTTCTTAAATCTAGGAAGATGGGATCTGTCTGTTACCCTCCATCCATGGTTTTTAGCATATCACGTGATAAAAGGGAGAGTTGAGTTTCACATGAGCGACGCTTTCTAAATCCGTGCTGATTTGTGAACAGTAGGCCGTGATATAGGATGGGGGGGGGGGGTGCCAAATTATGTTCTTGAAGAAAAAAACCTTGTTTCACAAAGCCCCTAGAATCCAGCCCACGTTGGTCTATCGATTATTCATATGATTTTGAAACGCATCCCCGTTGGTTTTTGAATATTTTTGAACTCATTGTAAGTTAATTTCTGAACGAATAATACGTTGATTTTTGAATGCGCGCATAGTGTACGTGATGTCTCCGTCAGGGGAATCCCTGTCGCATCTAGAAATGAGAAACATTCCCGCAGACAAAAGTGGGCAGGGCTAAACAAGTTGAGCCGATTAAATCGGAACGGGTGAATGCCAATCGCTGTTTGTTAATGTGGTTGACTCGGTGTGCGAATGAGTAGCGTTGTTATAATTACTATCGAAATCCATAGAGCCAGACTACCAGAGTGAAATAAACGACTAACAGGAATAAAAGGTAAGAAAGATTACATATTAGTCTTATCGGTGTATCCAAGAAAATGAAACGTTGTCGGAAAATTTTTGCCATATCGCTACACTACTAAGGGCCAGTTGTATAGTCCCTGGTTAGCAGCCACTTAAGTTCTGTTCCCGGAATAGAGCGGCAAACTCGTTGCACAGATATTATGTGGAAGAATATGACGATTCCAAATTTATACAAAATTTCATACTGCTACTTTTCGATCTCATGCTTGAGAAACTGGAGCGAATGAATGAAATGTAAAACTGTTTTCTAACATAAAACGTTTTGCTTGTCATGGGCCTAACAGGCATTTGACACTGGTACTTCGTGAATTATATTCTGTCGTATTATTTTAAATGAGGTAGATAAAAATGTCCATTTGTGCCAAAACAGTCTCGTTTATTTGGAGTGTGTTACAATTACTGTAATATTAGAAAGACCCATTTCGTTTTATCTGGCAGACAGTGAAAAAAAGGGACGTAATCAAATCGAGAAACCACACCAGTGTTGCATACTATTCGTATTAACCAGATTTCTCGGTATTAGACAATTACACTTAAACTTTTAATGTAGCAATACGTTTGACGAACTTTGACGAGGTAATAAATTTTTTCGCAGATAGGAAAGCACGCCATGTGAAGCTGTATTAAGGTTAGAGAGGAAAATATCTTGCGACCTAAGGATTGACGAAATGTGTGCTGTCTTGCTTGTCTCTTTACTGGTTTTATGCTTCCTGCATTTAATTTCATGACACACAAAAGAGAAAGTTATGAGCTAATAGGCAACAAAGAGTGCAAATTTTCTCGAGAGCTCTTATTCTCCCGGTCACAAATAATCCCACCTAGTATTAATTGTGAGTTCTTTTTAAAGAGGGGGCTGGATGTCAAACCGGACAACTGGAAGCAGGAGAGACACCACAGGACAATTTAATTTCCATCGTCATGAATATACATTTGATGGCTTCCATTAGAAGATATACACGGTAGAATTCCATAGAGCGAAATACAGTGACATGGGATAGAAGAATGCTTTGTTAAGACGCTCGGCACTGCACTTTGGTACCCTTAAGACCAAATAAATGTCTTAAATTTCCTCGAACAAATATGTCTTGTATATCAAACTATTTAGAAAGATGTGCCCTAAAAATGAACATATTTTTGAAAAACCGACTTTTTAAAATCATTATCATCCTGTCTCAAACTCTCGGGTGGGGGGGAAGTGCCACCATTAAGTTTCTGCCCAAGTACAGGAAATCGGAAAATGTCGTACATCCAGGGCTAGTGAACAGAAGTTTCTCTTTCTCGAGGACATTTATTATATTCTGAGAATATGTTCAAGAATTCTGCAGCAAACCGATATTAAGGATACTGGTTGGTAAATGTGTGGGCCCCGTCACCTGCGCTTTTATCCACCTCCTACGACTTCGCCTGGGCGGGAGATTCGCAACAAAGGCAAGCAAAGTAAGAGATCAGCGCCGCAAGGTATTGTAAAACTGAACTGGGATTCCATCTGGACATGGCAACTTATTCGTTTTCAACTCTTGCAGTTGCTTCTCTACGCCAGGGATATCTATATTTATGTCATCCATGCTAAAGTCAGTGCCACTTCAAACGACGGTATGGTATTGCATGAATGATATCTTGAACGTGAAATTTTACTCGGTGTCAGGGAACAATACAAACAAGTCTCACCAGAGAACACTTTTTAATACACAAAAATCTCCTTTACAGAAATGATTTTATTGTTAAGAACAATCTGCATTTTTTGTCCTCTTTATTTATGCTTATATCAAGTATTTTTCCGCCAAGATTTTCTTCTGTCACTTTGTAATATAATACTCTCAGCATCGCCGAAAGCAATTTTACAGCGTTTCAATATCCTTGTTTCACTTTTCTTGATGTTTATTTTATGGTTTGTTCTCGTTATACATGTGTGAATATATACATATTTTGGGTCTGTGAGTGAATGTTGTAAACGCTTATTGGGGGTGAGATTCAGATGGTGATCCTCGGTTGCAGGTATGGCATCCAGATGTGACGCTCACATTTGAAGCTACGTCCGAGGTGATTCTGGACCCCGTGTTCAACTCCAGTGCTATCGTCGAAGCCACGAGTGAGAACATCGCCAAGGCCAAAAGCTGCATTAACACCTTTGAAGCGAATGGGGGTATGTTCTAGTCTAGTATAAAATTTCAAACATACAAAAATCAGGATACAATGAAGCAATTTCACTTAACTCTCAGATATCGCCTGCTGTGTTTTCACTATTAAATTTTTGTCAAAACATGCTTTTCATTAAATAAACAATACACAAAGTCAGCACAGAAACCCCATTGTCTCTATGTCAAACGTGGAGCTTTCAATGATGAAAAACGGTTCATTTCGCCTCAAACGATTCTTGTATCTCGTCCTTGAAGCTTCCATGATGTCGGGCGGAGTCCCATTCCCGGTCAGATTCCACACACACTTAAGGTCGGTTCACATTAGAGTGCGGTGCGATGGCGTACTGCAGCAACAAACGCTTTCCGTAGCTCCAAAGCGGCACGCGGAATTGGCGTTCCCATCCGAAACGGCAATCAGTGGTAACCAGTGATAGACGGAACAGAGCTGTGAGTGGAGAATCAGTGACACGTGGTTAACAACTGACATCTCAAACATAGGTAAGCAATACACTATAGTTCAGAATGGGGAGTTAGAACGTGTAGCTATGGCAATTATAAATTCGATCATGTTGGTCAAATATATTGTGTTAATGACTGCTGCAAGTGTGACAGTTTATGTAATTCTGAATACCATGAGACTATATGAATGAAAGACATTGCTGGGAGAAGACACACAGTTCTTCATTTTTTAAATATATATTATTTCATATACATACATCAAAAAAGCTTTGCATCACCCCGGTTCCCAGAACTCTTGAAGATAGTCGTTGAATGAGGATACTGTATCACACACACAGTCCCTTTGACTGTTCAGAGATACCACTAAACCCACCCAAAGATGTAAACAACCATACATGAGCAGCGCCTGTTAGACGAAGGGGTCCGACAGCCGGTCAGTTCCAGTCATTCCACCAGGAAGGAGGTGCACGGCTCGTGTTGTCTGTAGTTCAACCATGCCTAGGCGGTCATCACGTCCGCATTGTTACTTTGTGCCAGGAAGGGCTCTCAACAAGGGAAGTGTCCAGGCATCTCGGAGTGAACCAAAGCGATATTTTTCGGACATGGAGGAGATGCAGAGAGACAGGAACTGTCGATGACTTGCCTCGCTCAGGCCGCCCAAGGGCTACTACTGCAGTGCATGACCACTACCTATGGCTCGGAGGAACCCTGACAGCAACGCCACCATGTTGAATAATGCTTTTCGTTCAGCCACAGTACGTCGTGTTACGTCTCAAACTGTGCGCAATAGGCTGCATGATTCGCAACTTCACTCCCGACTTCCATGGAAAGGTCCATCTTTGCAACCACGACACCATGCAGAGCGGTACAGATGAGCCAAATAAACATGCCGACCAAACCGCTCATTATTGGCATCACGTTCTCTTCACCGATGAGTGTCGCATATGCCTTCAAACAGACAATGGTTGGAGACGTGTTTTATAGGCAGCTCGGTCAGGACGAACGCCTTAGAAACACTGTCCAGCGAGTGCAGCAAGGTGGAGTTTCCCTGCTGTTTTGAGGTGGGATTATGTGGGGCCGACGCACGCCACTGGGGGTCATGGAAGGCGCCGTAACGCCTGTACGATACGCCAATGCCATCCTCCGACCGATAGTGCAACCATATAGGCAGCATATTGGCACGGTAATCGTCTTCATGGACAACAATTCGCGGCGCCATCATGCACATCTTGTGAACGAATTCCTCCAGGATAATGACCTCGCTCGAGTAGAGTGGCCAGCATGTTCTACAGACATGAACCCTATCGAACATGTCTGGGATAGATTGAAAAGGTCTTTTAATGGATGACGTGACCCACCGACCACTCTGGGGGATCTACGCCGAATCGCCGTTAAGGAATGGGACAATCTGGACCAACAGTACTTTAATGAACTTGTGGAGAGTATGCCACGACGAATACAGACATATGTCAGTGTAAGAAGATGTGCTACTGGGTATTAGAGGTACCGGTGTGTCCAGCAATCTGAACCACCACCTCTGAAGGTCTCGCTGTATGGTCGTACAACATGCAATGTGCGGTTTTCATGAGCAATCAGAAGGGCGGAAATGATGTTTATGTTGATCTCTATTCCAATTTTGTGTACAGGTTCCGTATCTCTCGAAACTGAGGTGATGCATAACTTTTTTTGATGTGTGTATTTCGTCATTTATGTTTCCTTGTTTACCGTTAATGCAACTGCTGATTTATCATTCATAACTGAGTCCTGTCTCATTAGGCAGTAATAAAATTTAAAAAACTGAGCACTGTGGAAGAAAAATTTTCGATGACTCACAGTACAGCTTTTAATGTAGCGATGTGCAGTATGTGCGTTCAGTTGGTTGCAATAAATAGTGCATAGCTTTAATATGGTAGGTATTTGTTCATAATTTATGTATCTGATAGCTGCTTTTCAATTTTTGTTGTGTGAACCACACATATTTTAGCCACTCAGCTAGTGTTACTTATTGAAACAGTCAATGAAACAGTGCTACTATGCCCAAGTCTTTACTCAAACTTTCATTAACATATGATGTATCATTATAGGCAGGATAGAAACGAAACCAGCACCCACCACAGTAATATAAGTTTACATGCCTATTAACACCACTGGTGATGAAGAAAATGAAAAAAAATTATGAAGAGACAACAGAAGAAACTGAGGCCTTAACAGAGAAAAAAAATTAATTTTAGTGGAGGACTAAAATTTAATAGTAGAACAAGGACGGGAAGGAAAAACTGGAGTGAGGGAAAGGATTTAAAGAGGTAACCGTGTTATGGTTTTTTGCCGCGAGTCGATTTTATTCATAACTAAACTTGGTTTAAGAATCGTGAAAAAAGGATCATACACTTAATATATCGAGATCGGACCTGGATAAATTGCAGAGTTATTCAGAATCTCAAAGAGAGCATTAAATAATGACTGGCTGAAACTGGAGATAGGAATGCACTACAAGACGAATGGGTAGTTTTAAGAGATGATATAGTGAAGGTGGCAGAGGGTGAAAGTGGAAAAAAGTACAGTATAAATCTTTTGATAACCTATGAGGTACTGAATACAATTGATAAGGCAAAGGGAATACATAGTCTAAGAATGAGGTACACTGAAACTGGAAACTGGCAAAACATAATGGCCAGTAGAAAAGTGGAAGCCTATAGAAGTTTGCTAGGAAAGAATAGATGCATATTATTGGACAATTAAATAAAGAAAAACTCGGATGCAAAGCCATATAGAAGCAAAAGAGGAACGCCTGGAAAACGGAATTTTATAGAGGAGGGAGGGAGTTAATCGAACGAACTTGAATACCATTTTAAATTCCGGTCAAATATCTGAACAAGCGACACAATACTGATTCTACAACATATCTTAGAAGACAGACTGAAGAAAGTCAAACCTGCGTTTGCAGCATTTGTAAATTAGAGGAAGCTTTTAGCAAATTTGACTGGAATACATTCATTGAATTTATAAAGGTATCAAGAATAAAACACAGGACGCAAGAAATTACTTACAGCTTGTACTGAAATATAACCTCAATTTTAAGAACAGAATGTCATGAAGGAGACCATAATTGAAAAGACAGATGTAGAGAGGATATACAATACGAACTGGTAATTTGCATATACATGTACATGATTTCTCAGCAACTCGCCATTAAGTGCCTGACAAGGGGTTCATCGAACTACCATCAAGCTATTTCTCCACCTTTCCACTCTCGAATGGTTCCGGGGAAAAAAGAGCCCTTAAGTCTTTCGTGTTGCTCTGAATTCTCTTATTTTACCATGATGATCATTTCTCCTAAGGAGGTTGTCGTCAACAGAACATTTTCGCAATCGGAGAAGAGAGTGACGGAAATTTTACGAGAAGATTCTGCCACAACGAAGAATGCTTTTGTCTTAATGATTGCCACCCCAATTCACGAATCATGTCCGTGACACTTTGACCCGCACTTGGCGATAATAAAAACGAGCCGCCCTTCTCTGAATTTCTTCGATGTCCTCCGTCAGTCCCCTCTGACGCGCATACCACACCGCACAGCAATACTCCTGAAAAGGCGAGCAAAACGGCTCTGAGCACTATGGGACTTAACAGCTGAGGTCATCAGTCCCCTTAGAACTACTTAAACCCAAGGACATCACACACATCCATGCCCGAGGCAGGATTCGAACCTGCGACCGTAGCGGTCGCGCGGTGCCAGACTGAAGCGCCTAGAACCGCTCGGCCATTCTGGCCGGCAAGGGCTGACAGGCAGGGTGTAAGTAGTCTCTTTAGTAGACCTGTTTGCATTTTCTATGTGTTCTGGCAATAAATCGCTGTCTTTAGTTTGCTTTACCCGCAGCGTTATGTGTGTGACAGCTCGAATTTAAGTTATTCGTAATTGTAATCCCTAAATATTCAGTTGAATTTACAGCCATTAGATTTGTGTGATTTAACGTGTAACTGAAACTTAGCGGAGATGTTTTAGTGCTCAAGCTGATGACGTCACACTTCTCATTATTTAGAGTTAATTGCCATTTTCGCAACATACAGATATTTTGTTTAAATCATTTTGAAATTTGGTTTGATTAGCTGACGACTTTAAAAGACGACTGCCTAATATGCAAACAGTCTAATTGGGCTGCTCAGATTGTCTCCTATTTATGAAGATCAGGAACAGCAGACCGTCCGTTGGGGTTCGCTAGATATTACTACTGATGGATGTCGCATGACTTCTAGCACGTTAACTTCTCCATAATGCGCACCTAGATGTATTAATTCTTGGCCTAGTTCTCTGAAACCTTCACCGGAAACAGCATTAAAATGTCTTAGATCTTTAGCACACATTGCAACACACTTTGCTGTAATACTATTTTTTATTACTGCCGATATCCCTGAAGGAGCTGTGCTTCTTTAAATAAGTGTTTCCCGACTGGAAACACAATAATGTGGAGCAGTCTATGCACGATACGTACCCAGTAGACGTGCTGTTTTCGTCTACGACCAACAGAAATGTACTCCATGCATGGCTTTTGGTTTCAATCTTACGTCTTATTGCACTGGCTTCCTCGCGCTGCATGATTACAGAGAGAGACACACCACAAATGAGAAGCCCGTACTGGCTGCAGTCTCACACGGATAGTGACACGTGTAATGTGTTTCAAGTTACGTGCTACGTATTCGGTCACGGCTTCTATGCTCGGTCACTTGTACTAGTGCGGGCAGCCTGTCCAGTTAGGGTGTGCTCGCCCCATCTCGTATTTTGTGCTCGCGTACTCGGTCGTGCAGGACTCTACTCAGGACCCTGTCTGGGAGCTGCCTATTAATGGCCCTTGTGGTTACTGAAGCACCAGATGCATGGGGTGTCGGATCGCTCGTAATAATGAATTCGTGGCTCTGTGTGTCTTTCTGACGATTGCTCGGTCATCACGTTCCGCCGTCTCCCTGTGTCGAGTGCTTCCATCTTGAGTATGTATTTGGACACGGTTCGCCCATCCCTGCCAATATCGTCGAATAGTGACATCGACGATATTGAAACGTCGACCGATTCGCCGATTACTCTAACCGGCTTCCTTGAACCCGATTACTCGTCCTCTTTTAAATGCATATATTGTTTACGCGCCTGTCTGCGAAGTTACCAATCAACTAAGCCACGGAATGAAATTCGCAGAGACTTTTTGTTCTGGTATCGACATATCGCTTGTTTACTATCCTGGCCCATTGTGTGGAGAAACTGCACTGCAGCGTCACATATCTATCCATAGGGCTCCGAAGTTATCAGTTTTGCATTTTCGGTCGATACCTGTATGAATACCAACTTTTGACCAATTTACATAACTACTTAGTTGTGCATCTTTTTTTGTGAATTAACATGTCCCATACCACAGTGCTCTTCGTTGTCCTAGTTTCTCGCTGTAGCGTGCTTGAATAAAATCATCTCAGTATTCAAGCCGCGTCAATTCGAATAAAATACTCGAGCTCCAATGGCTATTTTCGCCATCGTCGTCACTGACAGTCAGTGGTATTTCACTGATGGAAATAGCCATCGAAATCTTTCATATTTAATTCGACTTGATGTAGCTTGAAAACCGAGAAAATTTTATTGAATACTCTTTTTGACTGGATGAACAAGATATTAAATGCTTTTAAAAATGTGTATCGCTACAGCAAAACAAACTACAGGTACCTCTTATTACTTGACATATAAAGTTTTGGGTGTTAATCATACAACAAGATAATTGCGACTTTGTGTGCTGTAATTTGCAAAAATCTTGATGAGACCTATTATCACTATATGATTCACGATGCACGTGAACATTACAGGGCGCACTGCGTGCGACTTTTCGTCTGACATACGAATCATTATCTCGAGAATGGAAACAGATATTATTCTGCTCTCAGCTCAGTGAAGTGAAGAGGAAAGAAGAAAAGGATTTCTGGTCAGGTAATACCAACAGCAGCAGCGAATGGTATAACGCGAGTAGAATTCGTTATGATTATGAAGGTAGGGCAGAATGTGAACTGTTCAGTGAGAAGATTGTTCTAGTCAGAATCGACAGCAAACCAACACCGTCGACGATGCCGACGTTGTAAGCTGAAGATAAAGAGATAAAGTGTATGAGGATATTGAAAGGGTAATACAGAATGTAAAGGGGGATGATAATATAATAGTCATAGGGGAGTGGAATGCAGCTATACGGGAATCAGTACAAGAAAATGCTATAGGAGAATATTGGCTTGGGACAAGGAATGAGGGAGGAGAAAGACTAATTGAGTTCTATAACAAGTTTCAGCTAGCAATAGCGAACACTCTGTTCAAGAGTCACAAGAGGAGGAGGTATACTTGGAAAGGTCGGGTGATACGGGAAGATCTCAGATTACCTCACGGTTAGACATAGTTTCCGAAATCAGACACTTGACTGTAAGGTGTACCCAAGTGCAGATATAGATTCAGATCAAAATATAGTAGTGACGAAGAGTAGGCTGAAGTTTAAGACATTAGTCAGGAAGAATCAATGCGCAAAGAAGTGGGATACGAAAGTACTAAGGAATGACGAGATACGGTTGAAGTTCTCTAAGGCTATAGATACAGCAATACGGAATAGCTCAGTAGGCAGTACGGTTGAAGAGGAATGAACATCTCTAAAACCGCCATCACAGAAGTTGGGAAGGGAAACATAGATACAAAGAAGGTAACTGCGGACAAATCATGGGAAACAGAAGAAATACTTCAATTCATCGATGAAAGGAGGAAGTACAAAAATTTTCCGGGAAATTCACGAATAGAAAAATACAAGTCGCTGAGGAATGAAATAAACAGGAAGTACAGGGATGCCAAGACGAAATGGCTGCAGGAAAAATTTGAAGAGATCGAAAAAGAAATGATTGTCGGTAGGACAGACTCACCATACAGCAAAGTCAAAACAACCTTCGGTGACATTAAAAGCAAGAGTGTTAACATTAAGAGTACAACTGGAAGTCCACTGTTAAATACAGAGGAGAGAGCGGATAGATGGAAAGAATTCTTTGAAAGCCCCTATGAGGAGGAAGATTTGTCTGATATGATAGAAGAAGAAACAGGAGTCGATTTAGAAGAGATAGGGGATCCAGTATTAGAATCAGAACTCAAAAGAGCTTTGGAGAACTTAAGATCAAATAAGGCAGAAGGGATAGATATCATTCCATCAGAATTTCTAAAATCACTAGGGGAAGTGGCAACAAAACGACTATTCACGTTGGTGTGTAGAATGTATGAGTCTGGCGACATGACCATCTGACTTTCGGAAAAGCATCATCCACACAGTTCCGAAGACGGCAAGAGCAGACAAGTGCAAGGATTATCGTACAATCAGCTTAATGCACGCAGGCATCCAAGTTGCTTACAAGAATAATATACAGAAGAATGGAAAAGAAAATTGAAGATGTGCAAGATGACGACCAGTTTGGCTTTAGGAAAGGTAAATGCACTAGAGAGGCAATTCTCACGGTGCGGTTAATAATGGAAGCAATACTAAAGAAAAACCAAGACACATTCGTAGGATTTGTCGACCTAGAAAAAACCTTCGACAGTGTAAACTGGTGCAAGATGTTCGAAATTCTGAAAAAAAGTTGGGGTAAGCAGTAGGGAGAGAGGGGTCATATACTATAAGTACATCAGCCAAGAGGGAATAATAAGAGTGAACGTCCAAGAAAGAAGTGCTCGTATTGAAAAGGGTGTAAGACAAGGACGTAGCCTTTTGCACCTACTGTTCAATATGTACATCGAGGAAGCAATGATGGAAATAAAAGAAACGTTCAGGAGTGGAATTAAAATTCAAGGTGAAAGAATATCAATGACACGATACGCTGATGACATTGCTGTCTTGAGTGAAAGCGAAGAAGAATTACATGATCTGCTGAACGGAATGAACAGTCTAATGAGTATAGAGTGTTGTGGCGTAACAAGCTAGCTACGCCACACTGAGAAGGGAGCCGAAAGGCACGCGCTAAGCTAAAGCAAGATGGCGTGAAGTCTGAAACAGGAGACTTAATGAATGTGATAAAGAAAAGAACATAGCTACTAGAAAACTTAACTTTTATATCCTTTGGTATACAGCATTCTTGATGATACAAGTGAGACTCATTAAGATACATGCAATGTGACAAATGGCGCCTTGCTAGGTCGTAGCCATTAACTTAGCTGAAGGCTATTCTAACTGTCTCTCGGCAAATGAGAGAAAAGGCTTCGTCCGTGTAGTCGCTAGCAACGTCGTCGTACAACTGGGGCGAGTGCTAGTCAGTCTCTCGAGACCTGCCGTGTGGTGGCGCTCGGTCTACGATCACACAGTGGCGACACGCGGGTCCGACATGTACTAATGGACCGCGGCCGATTTAAGCTACCACCTAGCAAGTGTGGTGTCTGGCAGTGACACAACATTCCTCCCCCGCAAATCGGCGAACGGTCGTGTTATAAGTCTTCCGTCCGCCGTGGGGAGGACCCCATGTTGACGTATGCGAAGAGGTGGGGAGCCTAACAACAGGCGAGGCTGTGCCACCCGCACCCGGCCATTCGGTCCGAGGGGAGCTAGGAAACGCCTGAAAACCTAGTCCACGGTGCACGTCAACATGCGGAGTATGTGCCCGTAGTGAGACAGGTGGGGCCGAAGGGTCGACCTCCATTTGGTCGGGGCACCCGACGGGCGAAGACGACATCTGGTCCGGAGCGGGCAAGAGTTCCACGTCGGAGGACGGCTGGTCACAGGAAGCGATCGGCGGCGCGTGACCCAGGGAGGCGCCAGGCGGTTGCAGCGTAGCGTCCACTGCGGTCGGCGCCGGCGGGAGAACAGGCGGCGGCGGCGGCGGCGGCGGCAAAATGGAAGGCAGCGTCGGTAACACCCGGGGATGAGGCGAGCCAGTAGATGGGTCCCCAGGGCGCTGACCGGACGGCACCGTCGCTGAAAGCAGACGGGGAGCGGCAGAACCCAGGCGACGACAGAGGCGCAGCTGATTGAGATGCCGACGCACCTCACCAGAGGCCCCCAAAACCAAATACATCGCGCGGCCGAGGCAGCGAAGAATGCGCCCTGCGAGCCAACGCCGTTAACCGCGATAGTTGCGATAGAATACAACGTCGCCAGGAGCGAAAGCAGGAGTCTGCCGCTGCCCAGGAACCTGATGCGGCGGATGCAGCAAAGACATCAAGGTTCGATGAGGACGACCGTGGAGCAACTCAGCCGGCGAGCCACCATCGCGGGGCTGAGAGCGATACGAAGACAAAAAGAGCAACAACGCGTCCTCCCGAGAAAGCCACTCTTTCAACTTCAACATCTGTGACTTGAAAGTCCGGACCAATCGTTCAGCAGCACCGTTTGACTGAGGCGAAAACGGCGCGGATGTCAGATGTTGAATACCATTGGCCTTGCAGAATGACTGAAATTCTGCGGACATGAATTGTGGGCCATTGTCGGAAACAATAGTCTGTGGAAGACCTTCAATTCAAAAAATAGCAGACAACGCTTGGATGGTGGCAGAAGACGTCGTGGAAGACATCCGGACAACAAAAGGAAAGTTACTGAAAGAATCGACCACAACCAACCATCGAGCATTCCAGAATGGACCAGCAAAATCAATGTGCAAGCGTTGCCAAGGGGAAGTGGCGTTCGGCCATGCAAAGAATTTCCGCGGCGGTGCGGATTGTTGTTCGGCACACGCCATGCAAGAAGAGCACATATTCGTAATCGCAGCATCGATTCCGAACCAAGTACAGTGCTGACGAGCAAGTTGTTTCGTTCGCACTATACCCCAATGTCCTTGGTGAAGAAGCCGTAAGACAGAGGACTGTAACGAAAGTGGGACCACGACTCTGGACTGATCATTATCAGAACGCAACAACAAAACACCACGTCGTACAAAAAGTCTCTCCTTGTGAGCAAAAAATTGGCGAACCAACGGATCCTCGATCCATGACTTTGACAAGGGCCATTGCGTAGCAACAAAACGCAAAACAGTAGCAAGGACAGGGTCAGCAGCGGTGGCTGTAGCTACACGACGAAAATCAATCGGAAACGATTCGACCACGTCATCGGTTTCCGAATCAATGAACATGCAAGCTTGTGAGTCGAAATCGTTTAATGTTCTTGCGACCCCATCACGCAATGCGTGGGGAACATTGCGCACTCTGAAAAATTTCGGTTGCGCGTCCACTTTGAGTTCCAAATGTGCTTCATAGTTCGTAGCGCAACCAAGGCCCGGTGCAAAATGGTCTGCAAATTCGTCACATAGACTAGAAACACTGGCGGAAGGCACAGTCTGGTTCACTGATAGGACCTGATTGACTATAGACAAGTTAAACAACTGAAATAAATCTAAACCAAACAAGTTCACTGCAGTAGAAGAACGAAGAACGTAAAATGACACAAGTTTTGTTTGTCCCTTGTATGTGGCAAGAAGGCTGCACTGTCCTAACACAGGTATTTTCTGTCCTGAGTAACTATTGAGCTGAACATTTGCAGCACGCAACGGAGGTTTGCCCAGTTGTTTGTACGTGTCGTGATTGATCAAGGAAACTGCAGCTCCGGTATCGAGCTGGAATGGTATCACTTTGCCTTCAAAGTCTAAGTCTACAAAAAGTTTATTGTCCTGCTGACGACAAGAGCGACTTTCACGTGCAATTTGAACTGATACAGGTACAGAAGCACTTGCGACTTTACTGGATTTCCGGCGACGTCGACGCACACTTTTTGTGGGACGAACACAGTCACTGTTAGACAAAGTATGTGCGGGACTAACACAGTCACTGTGAGATAAAGAGGCACTGGACGGGGTGGAATTAACGACATGAATGTCCATGGGCGAGGGTCCACGAGCCTGATTGTCCTGGGCTCGATTCCGGTGCGAAGCAAAGGGCCTGGAATGGTTGTGATTGTCTGCTCTGAGCTTTTTCTGGCAAACACTTTGAACATGTCCTTTCTTATGGCAGTAAAAGCAAATAGCTTGGCGTGATGGGCAATTGTCACGCGAATGTCTAGTTGCACACCGCGGGCATGATTTCACTGCATTTGTATGCTTACGCGGCACACGTGTTTGAGAGCTAGGCTGCAGCTGCGCGGACGTGCGCGAGGGCCGTTTAGCGTTCCGTGCAGCGGGCCCGGCGGGCCGGTTAATGTGACACACGGCCAGCGAAGTTTCAAAAGATTCCTGAACAAAGTCAAGTGTGTCTTGCCTATCCAATATGTCTATCACTTGTTGAAGGGAGGGATTAACTAGTTTCAAAATCTGTTCCCATATGTGAACATCAGAAACGTTCTGTGCTATTGCATCACGCACCATAGTATCGGAATAAGGTAGGCCACAGTCACAGTCAAATGCACACTCCCTAGTAAGTCCTTGCAATGTTGCAACCCACTCCCTATTAGTTTGACCGGCCGTACGTTTTGTACGAAAGAACGTATACCTTTTTGCAACGACATTGACTGTTTCTTTGAAATAGGCATCTAAAGCAGACAAAATTTCTTCATAGGACAGAGTTGCTACGTCGCGTTGGGGAAACAATTTCACTATCACACGGTAGGTGGACACACTGACACAAGAAAGCAAAAAGGGCTGCCGCTCATTACCTTGAATTCTGTAGGCGGCGAGATGAAATCCAAATTGTCGGGACCATTCCGGCCACGTTTCGTCGCCTGCGTTATACGGACGAAACGGTGGAGCAACTGCGTGTTGTGGCTGCGGTAGCGATGAAGCGGCGGCGGCCGCATCGTTTTGCAGCGCACGTTGACCCTGGACGAGCTGTCCCAGGGCATCCAATAACGCCTGCGTCTGCTGATTCTGCAAGCGATAAAATTCGGACAGTACATCTGGAGATTGTGGCGAAGCCATGACACAAATAAATCAGAGCAAAGCAAGTAGAAAGAACACGATCCTTGAATCCTCGTCGCCAGTCTGTTGTGGCGTAACAAGCTAGCTACGCCACACTGAGAAGGGAGCCGAAAGGCACGCGCTAAGCTAAAGCAAGATGGCGTGAAGTCTGAAACAGGAGACTTAATGAATGTGATAAAGAAAAGAACATAGCTACTAGAAAACTTAACTTTTATATCCTTTGGTATACAGCATTCTTGATGATACAAGTGAGACTCATTAAGATACATGGCGCCTTGCTAGGTCGTAGCCATTAACTTAGCTGAAGGCTATTCTAACTGTCTCTCGGCAAATGAGAGAAAAGGCTTCGTCCGTGTAGTCGCTAGCAACGTCGTCGTACAACTGGGGCGAGTGCTAGTCAGTCTCTCGAGACCTGCCGTGTGGTGGCGCTCGGTCTACGATCACACAGTGGCGACACGCGGGTCCGACATGTACTAATGGACCGCGGCCGATTTAAGCTACCACCTAGCAAGTGTGGTGTCTGGCAGTGACACCACATAGAGTATGGATTGAGAGTAAATCGAAGAACGACGAAGATAATGAGAAGTATTAGAAATGAGAACAGCGAGAAACTTAACATCAGGATTGACGGTCACGAAGTAGATGAAGTTAAGGAATTCTGCTACCTAGGCAGTAAAATAACCAATGACGGACGGAGCAAGGCGGACATCAAAAGCATTCCTGCCCAAGACAAGTCTACTACTACCAAATATCGGCCTCAATTTGAGGAGCAGATTTCTGAGAATGTATATCTGGAGCACAGAATCGTATGGTAGTGAAACATAGACTGTGGGGAAACAGAAGAGAGTTGTAGCATTTGAGATGTGGTGCTACAGACGAATGTTGAAAATTAGGTGGACTGATAAGGCAAGGAATGAGGAGGTTCTGCGCAGAATCGGAGGAGAAAAGAACACGTGGACAAGGAGAAGGGAAGGATGATAGGACATCTGCTAAGACATGAGGGAATGACTTCCATGGCACTAGAGGGAACTGTAGAGAGAAAAAGGTGAAGAGGAAGACAGAGATTAGAATACATCCAGCAAATAATTTAGAACGTAGGTTGCAAATGCTACTCTGAGGAGAAGAGGCTAGCACAGGAGTGGAATTCGTGACGGGCTGCATCAAAGCCATCAGAAGAATGACGAAAAAAAAAAAAAAGAGGAAAGATGCATTTCATAGACTGCAATGTATGACCTACAACCTTGAGTGAATATTTGAAGGTATAAGACGCAAAAAATCAATGTTATTTACCAAATAGTTTTTTTTTTTTTTTTAAACGACTGAGAGTATTTCATAGCGACTGGCATGTGTAGGTTGCGAGACAGATGCAACAACGTATTGCTCTGCAGGTATACTTGCAAACATTTATTGGTGGACCAGAATTATCCCTCTCTGCTGATACACTATTATATCAGTCCAAGGAATGGTCACCATCCCCGATTTTACGTGCGAGACTCGGTTAGAATTGTGATTTCTCCCATGCCATTAATAAATACCCTGTACAAATTCAGCTACTTCCAGAAAGACAAACGGATCCAACCAGTCATTAAACTGCCTTGAGTTGGTTTCTAGAAAACTAAACAGGGTTAAGTGTCAAAGTCAAAAGGGATTAAATCACGAAAAAACACCAAACTTTCAGTTTCAGTGGGAAATAATTAGTTTATTGTTTCAGTCAGATCTTTCCAGGCCCGTTTATTATGTTAACACCACCTCCAGCTAACCAGAGCGTGTGCCTGTTGAGCACAACCTCGCTCACTAAATAGCCTCATTCGTCAGGAGCACTGGAATATGACTAACAAGGGGACATTGCAGACTTGCCCTCTCCGATTTTCTTGATATGAAGATCACACACTGGACACCGATTTCCTAAAGGAATAACATGTAATTCTCAGAAAAACTGTAAAATACAAGCCTTCCAAATTGGAAGATTTCTAACACTTTTGGAATTAAATTACAAATTCTTCAGTAGATCAGCAAGTACAGTCATCAGACTGTAATCATGGATTGGCCGTTTAATACTTGTTTACTTTTTTGAATTCCTTATTTACTAGCAAATTAATAACTTAAATAACAAGTATTGAATCACAATTCTAGTTACTGGCAGTGTGAAAATAAATTAAAATCTGATATAGGCATACGAAATGCCTTTTTTTAAACCCTGTAGAAATAAAAATTATTAAATTTTTTGTTTGATTTTACCATTCTGGCAAGAAATTTAAATTTTTTGTGCATTTTCATGCAAATAGTTATTAGAATAAAATGATGTTATTTTGAATGAAATTTGGGTAGGCAATATTTTTATTCGGAACTCATGTCCAGAAACATATCGTTTCCGTGCTACAGCCATTTGAAAACATTTTTGCTATGAAGGTAAACAGTAGGGTAGTACGTCGGATAGGATGATGTCATTTCACGTCTATCCTACCTTTCTTATCTGGTTCGAGCTATATTTGCGTATGTTTGAGTCTTAGAGAAACATGGTTAGGTACACGTCTGCAGAATACACCGACATGTTCGTTCTGTACAGCAAAGTTCACGGTAATGGAAGAACTGCTCGTCACCTTTATCAAGATGGTTATCCACAACGTCCGACTGAATCGCATACTCTTTTCATCACAGTTACGCAACAGCGTCGAGAAAGGTATATTTTCACCATCAGCAGGCGTGACTGTGGTGCTCAAAGGAGACGCTGCATACTCTAATTGGGAAAGGCAATACTACATCATGTTGAAGAGCACCCATCAAGAAATGCACGAGTAATTGCTCGTGCGATGGGTATTGCTACAATTATCATCATCATCATCTGGTATGATGTTAGGAAGAACTCCGCTTATAGCATCATCAGATGAACCTACACGGTGAAAAGCGAAGCACACTCATGCTCATAAATTAAGGATAGTGCTGATACATGGTGAAACAACGCTCTGGTGGGCGGTTTGCGGGTTTAAATCACCCCGGGGTATGACCATGCGGCGCATTTTACCTGCGGTCGTCGCACGGTGGCGCTGGCAGCAGCCCACTTACGCAGAGGTGTGTTGGTGCATGTCAGAGTACGGTGCAGCGAGTAAGTGTGCAGACGTTCTCAGACGTGCTAATGGTGACTGTGTGTTAAAAATGGCTCAAAGAACACAAATTTATGACGTTATGAGGAGTAGAATACTAGGGCGACTGGAGACTGGTCAAACACAGCAGGTCGTAGCACGGGCCCTCCATGTGCCACAAAGTGTGATCTCAAGATTATGGAAACGATTTCAGCAGACAGGAGACGTGTCCAGGCGTTACAGTACGGGACAGCCACAGTGTACAACACCACAAGAAGACCGATATCTCACCATCAGTGCCAACAGACGGCCACGGAGTACTGCAGGTAGCCTTGCTCTAGACCTTACCGCAGCCACTGGAACAGCTGTCTCCAAACACAGTCTACAGACGATTGAACAGACATGATTTATTCGCCTCAGACCTGCAAGGTGTATTCCACTCACCCCTGGTCACAGGAGAGCCCGTAAAGCTGGGTGTCAAGAACACAGTACATGGTCATTCGAACAGCGGTCTCAGGTTATGTTCACGGACGAGTCAAGGTATAGTCTGAACACTGATTCTCGCCGGGTTTTCATCTGGCGTGAACCAGGAACCAGATACCAAGCCCTTAATGTCCTTGAAAGGGGCCTGTATGGAGGTCGTTATTTGATGGTGTGGGGTGCACGTACACCCCTACATGTCTTTGACAGAGGAACTGTAACAGGTCAGGTGTGTCGGGACGTCATTTTGCACCAGTATGTCCGCCTATTCAGGGGTGCAGTGGATCCCACCTTCCTCCTGATGGGTGATAACGCACGGCCCCACCGAGCTGCCGTCGTGGAGGAGTACCCTGAAACAGAAGCTATCAGGCGAATGGAGCGGCCTACCTGTTCTCCAGACCTAAATCCCATCAAGCACGTCTGGGATGCTCTCGGTCGACGTATCGCTGCACGTCTTCTAACCCCTACGACACTTTAGGAACTCCGACAAGTACTGGTACAATAATGAGAGGCAATAATCCAGCAGCTTCTCGACCACCTGATCCAGAGTATGTCAACCCGTTGTGCGGCCTGTGTACGTGTGCACAGTGATCATCTCCCATACTGATGTCGGGGTACATGCGCAGGAAACAGTGGCGGTTTTCTCAACTTATCACCAATACCGTGGACTTACAGATCTGTGTTGCGTGTGTTCCCTATGTACCTATGCTATTAGCGCCAGTTTTGTGTAGTGCCACGTTGTGTGGCACCACATTCTGCAATTATCCTTAATTTATGAGGATTGGTGTAGAATGTCACCACATTTTGTGGATATCAAAAATTAGCAAGGGAATGTCTAAAATATACTCGTAACAAAATTTACTATTCATAGAATATCCTCAATACTATGGTGAGAGAAAGGTAAAGAAGACGTGCATCATTCTTAAAAATTTGCCCGAATCCAAAAAGAAAAATTTGTATAGTGAGAGAACGCAATTTTTTTTAAAGAGACTGGATTGGTGTTAAAGAATTGTCATTGTTATCATGATTGGTCGTGGCACACGCAAATTACTATGTGAAAAGTATCAGGTGGCATTATATTACCAGTGTGACAGCTCATTACAGGGAAAAGTAAAAGCGGCTGCATGAACGACAAAGAGAAACTAGCTGGCTGGCCGAAGGGAAGCTATCCATGTGGACAGTGTGACATCATATGACTAGGTTGTTACTTTTACAACAGAGAATAGTACATAATTTTATTAGATACTACCACCTAATCATACAAACAATGAAAATTAGCCAGAATGCATAGTATTGATGATTTTCTCTGAATAGTAAATTTTGATTAGGACCAATTGTGTGCCTAGTGTCTCTATACGTTGTGAGTATTTTTCAGACATTTCTTTACTAATTTTAGTATGTAGGTTCCCCTGATGAAGCGGATTGTAGCTGCGAAACCGGTCGTGTTTTAAGTAACAACAATTTTACCAGCTGTAAGCGGAGTTCTTCCTAACATCATGCCTTTCAACAGCTGCGGTTGCCCGGAATATAAAATAGTTTGTGAGCGTCTGGTATGTATGTATGACCAATAACTACATCCATACCGCCTCCAAAGGGTACAATCAATAATGACAGCCGATTTTCCATGACTCATTGAGTACTGTATGTAGTTTCTGCGCCGCTGTATCAATGAGCCCCTAGTATTTTCACGGTGCACGGATGAACGTAAATTTACTAGGGATTGTGCCCTAGATTCTCGAAATATCCCGGTCTGGGCAGTCGGAAACCCACATTCCACACATATCCAGGGATCCTACACAGATTTGGTATCAACGTGTGGGCAGGAATTGTGGATGGTCATGTGACTGTATTGTACCTGCTTCCATCCAAGCTCACAGGTTCTTTGTACTTGACCTTCCTTCAATATTTACTGGGCGTGTTGATGGTTGCTGTGAGACTGAACGTCGGTCACGACGTGTGGCTTCAGCATGACAGCGCATCTGTTCACTTTTCAAGTCATGTTCGGGAACATCGGGACCAACGATCTGCACAGTTGAATAGGCCAAGGAGGTCCAATCATATGGCCACCATGATCACTGGATTTGACTCTACAAGACTATTTCCTATGGGACTGAATGAAGAGTTTGGTTTATTAGACTCCTGTAGAGACAGAAAAAACTGGTGGACTGAGTTGTGGTCAGTGCTGGACGGATTCCAGAGAAATCAGTTGTGACGGAACATGTGTGTCACAAAATAATTCGTAGGTACAGCATGTGCACAGAACTTTGTGGTCACCAAATCGAGCCTTACCTACAGCGGATCTGAATGCTAATCTTTCTTTGAGAAGGACAAAACCGATTTAAATTTTACTATAAACAATAGTGTTTGAGAAAACCTATTAAGTTTACTTTTTTTCTTCTTTGGTTCTAATGAGGGGAACTGTAAAAAAAGTGATGTACTTGGTGACGCCTAATAAATTACTCGTAAAAATAGTCGCACTACTAACTTCTTTTCGGAAAGTTGTAACCCAGAAATGGTACGTTTTCGGTGTTCCAGATCAAAATATTATCAAATAAATCTCCTCCACAAGCCCTAGAAGTTTATAACGGGAATTTTAGAGCACCCTGTATTACGTTATAAACTGATTAATTACATTACTGACCATTAAAATTGCTACACCACGAAGACGACGTGCCACAGACGCGAAATTTAACCGACAGGAAGACGATGCTATGATATGCAAATGATTAGCTTTTCAGAGCAATCACACAAGATTGGCGCCAGTGGCGACACCTACAACGTGCTGACAAGAGGAAAGTTTCCAACCGATTTCTCATACACAAAGAGCAGATGATCGGCGTTGACTGGTAAAACGTTGCTGTGATGCCTCGTGTAAGGAGGAGAAATGCGTACCATCACGTTTCCGACTTTGGATAAAGGTCGGATTGTAGCCCATCGCGATTGCGGTTTATCGTATCGCGACACTGCTGCTCGCGTTGGTCGAGATCCAATGACTTAGCGGAATATGGAATCGGTGGCTTCAGGAGGGTAATACGGAACGCCGTGCTGGATCCCAACGGCCTCGTATCACTAGCAGTCGAGATGACACGCATCTTATTCGAATGGTTGTAACGGATCGTACAGCCACGTCTCGATCCCTGAGTCAACAGATGGGGACGTTTGCAAGACAACAACCATCTGCACTTACAGTTCGACGACGTTTGCAGCAGCATGGACTATCAGCTCGGAGAATGGCTGCGGTTACCCTTGACGCTGCATCACAGACAGGAGCGCCTGCGATGGTGTACCTAACGACGAACCTGGGTGCACGAATGGCAAAACGTCACTTTTTCGGATGAATCCAGGTTCTGTTTACAGCATCATGATAGTCGTATCTGTGTTTGGCGACATCGCGGTGAAAGCACGACGGAAGCGTGTATTCGTCATCGCCATACTGGCGTATCACCCTTCGTCATGGTATGGGGTGCCATTCGTTACACGTCTCGGTCACCTCTTGTTCGCATTGGCGGCACTTTGAACAGTGGACGTTACATTTCAGATGTGTTACGACCCGTGGCTCTACCCTTCATTCGATCCCTGCGAAACCCTACATTTCAGCAGGATAATTCACGACCGCATGTTGCAGGTCCTGTATGGGCCTTTCTGGATAGAGCAAATGTTCGACTGCTGCCCTGGCCAGCTCATTGTCCAGATCTCTCACCAACTGAAAACGTCTGGTTAATGGTGGCTGAGCAACTGGCTCGTCACAATACCCCAGTCACTACTCTTGATGAACTGTTGTATCGTGTTGAAACTGCATGGGCAGCTGTTCCTGTACACGCCATCCGAGCTCTGTTTGACCCAATGCCCAGGCGTATCAAGGCCGTTATTACGGCCAGAGGTGGTTGTTCTGGGTACTGATTGCTCAGGGTCTATACCTCCAAATTGCGTGACAATGTAATCACATGTCGGTTCTAGTATAATATATATGTCCACTGAGTGCCCGTTTATCACCTGCATTTCTTCTTGGTGTAGCAGTTGTAATAGCCAGTAGTGTAGTTCGTTAGCTGCCAGTGATTAGGAACCTATATGCTAAAAGTTGACTCACGTGTGTGCTGGGCAGCCACGTACATGTTCAACGCATTGAAGACGGCGCTGCGAGTGTTGGAAGCGAGGTCGACCAGCGGGGGCGGCACCAAGACGTCAGGCCGACTTCGGCACGCGCCCATGCTGCTGCTGCTGACGGACGGCGTGCCGAATGGCGGGGTGAGGATCGGGGACAATTTCGTGGACCGCATCACCGAGTGCAACTCGAAGACCAAGGCCGCGATCTTCACGCTGGCCTTCGGCACCGACGCCGACTACGGCTTCCTGCGCCGCCTCGCAGTGCGCAACAGCGGCGTCGGCCGCAGGATCTACGAGGCCGCCGACGCCCACCTGCAGCTGCGAAACTTCTACCGCCAGATCGCCTCGCCGCTGCTCACAGACGTCACGTTCAACTACGACGGCGAGCAGGTAGGCTTGCGCACTCTCTGCGGACGTTTCGTCACTATTGTTACTCAGGTTGTAAGGCTGTTGGAAGGCTGGTTTGATGCAGCCCTCCAGATAATCTGTCGTTTGCAAGTCTCTTCCTCTCCTAACATCTACTGCAATACACAACTATTTGAAACTTCTTACTTAGTACTTCCATATGTCTCCCTCCTTTATGAAATTCATGAAATCCTTCATGACTCAGCGTCTATCTTACCAACTGATCCTTCCTTTTATCCAGTTGCCGGCCGTTGTGGCCGAGCGGTTCTAGGCGCATCAATCTGGAACCGCGCTGCTGCTACGGTCGCAGGTTCGAATCCTGCCTATGGATGTGTGTGCTGTCCTTAGGTTAGCTAGGTTTAAGTAGTTCTAAGTCTAGGAGACTGATGACCTCAAATGTTAAGTCCCATAATGCTTAGAGCCATTTGAACCATTTTAGCTAGTTGTGGCACACATTTGTTTTCTCCCAAATCTGTTTAAGTAAGCCCCATTAGCCACTTCATCTCTGTATATCTTCTTGTGTATTCTTCTGTAACACCACGTTTCAAAGGCTTCTATTCTCTTCTTGTCTGAACTGCATTAAGCGACAAATAACAACAAAAATCGCCTGCTATTATCAGATGCAGTATTATATGAATTCAGAGATCTGCCACCATCCACCCCATCGCTCTCTACAGCACTGATTTCTGGCCAACTACAATAGAGTCAGAACGACGACTGGGAGTCATGGAGAAGAGGATGTTTAGATGTCCAGGTGACGACATACACCTGAATCACGTTTCGAACGACAGTATCAGGAAACGTTTTGGAGCCAGATTGATCCAGAAGAAAATATGAAAAAGCGTACCATGATCGTTCAGACATGTGGTGCACACACAGGACGATACTGTAGCAAAGGCAGCCTACACAGTGTAACTCATGAGAAAGAGACCCAAGGGGCAATCAAGACACTGATGGCCCGATTCATTCAAACATGGCCCAGGATCAAACAAAATTGAGACAACGACTCCACTGAGTGCACCCTGCCGCCAATTGGAACAAATGCTAAAGGAGGAGGAGGAGAAGACGAAGAAGGAGAGGAACAAGAAGCATTATTTGCATAGAAATTCCGCAGTCATGCCTAACAGAAAGATGATCAAGAGGGTAGAAACAGAAATTCGAAGCGTTACTGTAAGCATAGTCTGTTAGTGACATAAGCTGGCAATATGTGAAACAGCCTGACCTAGCCTTATCTTTAGAATAAACTTAGAAAACTTAGTAGTAGGTGTGATTTTGTCACACTGCGAGCTGTCGAACAGTAATCCACTGTCAGTTAATGTGATATGATACAAATGAGAGATAAGCATAGCTTCATAGCAGACCAGTATCACAGTCATTGGTGTGGGGACGTTATAAAAGAGCAGCGGTTACAAGCTGTAATTAGCGCTGAGACTGGCACAGCCTTTAAGACACATGAGCCACGAGATGTGGCAGGAAAAGTGTCCTTGCCAGCATGGTGCCACAGTCATACTTTCAGAGAGCGATGAGTGGGGAAGAGAGGGGAGGGGAGGGAAGGGAAGGGACGGGAGAGGAGGGGAACGAGGAGGAGGCATGGTGGACGCTGCACTTGACTACCATGTCAGCAAGAGAACGCATGGAGCTGATATGCAACGCAAGGTGCTACATCTGTGCTTTTCAACAGTGTATACAGGATGCAGTTTCAGCACACAGTCGATGGTGCATGCGTCCCAGCTCTCCAGTTTTGAGGTGGAAGTTTACTCTAATGCCACAAGATTCAGATTCTGCCAAAATGCAAAACCAATTTACACACTGCAGTTTGACTGAATAGAAAACTTTTCCCAACTTATACAGCACAAAGAATGAGGAAATATACGACGCTAATGGAACCAGAACTAGTTGTGTAGTGGATGAGAGTCTCCTAACATCGGAAATAAAAGAAAGCTATGGAACGATAATTGTAGAAAGTGCTTTAAAGGGTGTGCCCCCTCCACACCCTATCTCAGTGTTATTTCTGGAAGCTAATAACGCTATGCACTTTCTTCAAACTTCCACGTGCTTCTGAGAGTGTAATCCAAGAGTCCACAGAGGATGTCAGATGCAGAGTATGGAGTTCAAGGGTTACGAACAGAATTTAGGATATTGATGTCTCCAGATCCATGCTTCAAAGGCATTGTTTCTGACTGCATAGCTGTGGAATGACAGATTGCATTATATCCATAAAGCGCTCAATAATCGTGCAGGAAGAAAAGCCTACCTTATTCAAACCAGACTTCACGATATGAACATTGATGTCACGATATTTTTTCAGTAAGACACAATACATGTTTTGGCGTAAGTTGAAGAGAGAGGTGCACGTCGAATTCACTGATAAAAGAGCATGAAAACCGAACTCAGTCCTTTGCAGCTGTCGATGTGGGAGTTTGAAGCATAATGTTTGTTGATGTGTGGTCAGGAGCGGGAATATTTTACATATTTTAATGCGTTGGAAGATTCTAGATTGGACTTGTTCGGATCCACACTAACCATAGCTAGTAGTGGTGTCCAATGGCCGTGATCTGGCATTAGCCTGTCAATAAATGAGCACAATATGTTTTGGCTAATTTCTGCCCCTGTGCTCACTAAGTACATAGAATGGAAGGGTAAATGTAATCTTCAAGAATTTTGTTGCCACCTGAGCATTGTTGCTAGCTTTCCACTCTGGGAAGCTTGAATCGTCTCATGACATTGTGTAACACTAAAGTGCTAGAGAGCTTTTGGTGTTATTAAGTAAGTAAATTAGCTGGGTAAAATATGTCAGTGATTAACAGTGGAAGATCACAAGTTAATGTAAGCGCAAGATAAGAAATTGCAAATGCGAAAAGCTGATACATTAATAACTGGTTTAACATCCAGAACGTTGAATGGAAGCATGCAAACGTGCATATATTGTGTTGTACATGTGCGGATGTCAGTTTGTGGATTAGAGTTCCATGGCTGTTGCACTTAGTCATTCAATACAGGGACGATTAATGCTATTTGTGGATGACACTGAGTTGGCGTCCGATTACGTCCCACATGTGCTAATTTGGAGACAGATCTCATGATCGAGCAGGCCAGGGCAACATGTCGACACCCTGTAGAGCATGTTGGGTTACAACAACGGTATGCTGATGAGCGTTGTCCTGCTGGAAAACACGCACTGGAATGCTGTTCACGAATAGCAGCTCAAGAGGTCGAATCACCAGACTGACGTGCAAATTTGCAGTTAGGGTGCGTGGGATGACAACGAGAGTGCTCCTGCTGTCATACGAAATTCACAGACCAGACCATAGCTCCAGTCGTAGTTCCAGTGCATCTAGCATGCAGACAGGTTGTTCCAGACCCTCAACTGGACTCCGCCTAGCCAACACACGACCATCACTGCCACCGAGGCAGAACCAGCTCTTATCAGAAAACACAACAGTCCTCCAACCTGCCCTCCAACGAGCTCTCACTTGACACCACTGAAATTGCAAATGGCGGTGGTTTAGGGTCAGTGGAATGTATGCTAAAGCGTCTGTCTCGGAGCTGCCATTGAAGTAATCGATCTGTAACAGTCCGTCGTGTCAATGTGGTGCCAACTGCTGCTCAAACTGCTGCTGCAGTTGCAATACGGCGCGCCAGAGCCGTAAGCCGAGCACCACTGCTAGCAATCACGTACCGTGGGTTGAGTTCCTGCCAAGTCATTCTGCAATATCGCAGAAACAACATTCAGCTTCTCGTAGCCCTGTTATGCGACTTTTTCGATCTCGGGGAGACGTTGGTAATGGTGTCTTTGTCGCCTTAAAGGCATTCTTCAAAAACATGTTCAGATGCGTGTGAAATCTTATGGGACTTGACTGCTAACGTCATCAGTCCCTAAGCTTACACACTACTTAACCTAAAGTATCCTAAGGACAAACACAGACAGCCATGCCCGAGGGAGGACTCGAACCTCCGCCGGGACCAGTCTCTCAGTCCATGACTGCAGTGCCTTAGTCAGCTCGGCTAATCCCGCGCGGCAAAGGCATTCTTCACTGACATCAACCCACTAATCAAAGGTAATAACACTCACGACAATTACAGCGTGTATTTCAAGCAGAAATGATTTGCATCGCAAAACTGATTTGTATCGTCGTAGTAAGGTACTAACGCCAGTCTTGTGCGAATGGCGCGAAATTTGAATAGACTTCGTCTTTGAGATATAAAAAGACGCCTACCAACTTTCCTTTTTGTTGCTCAACTCTTTCTTGGTGCTAAGATTTTCTGCTATCCGTCAACATACGCCACAATAACCACATGAGTAATGAGAGCGATAACTGATGAAGGAGTTCTTTTGTTAAAATGAATAATCAATATCATTAGACTGTATCATTAAACTGGCAACGTAGCTGGTACGTATATAAAGTTATGCAATCAAATTTTTGTTGGATTTCAGCTACTTGTTGTAGTCCTGGTACGCACTGAAATCCCCACACCACAAAAAATGGTTCAAATGGCTCTGAGCACTATGGGACTTAACTTCTGAGGTCATCAGTCCCCTAGAACTTAGAACTACTTAAACCTAACTAACCTAAGGACATCACACACATTCATGCCCGAGGCAGGATTCGAACCTACGACCGTAGCAGTCGCGTGGTACCAGACTATAGCGCCTAGAACCGCTCGGCCACATCGGCCGGCTACCCGCACCACAGTACCGTAGCAAGCAGTTACAAGAGCCAAAAGAAAATGGCGCAGTTTTTTGGTAAAGTGTAGACGGGCTGCACCATTTAGTTTAGCCTCCTCTAGTGGCGTGCTATGATACTGAAACACAAGGATTTCAGTGGGTTCCAAGTGTATAGACATGTTGGTGCAGATGCTGTTGTTGTTGTGGTCTTCAGTCCTGAGACTGGTTTGATGCAGCTCTCCATGCTACTCTATCCTGTGCAAGCTTCTTCATCTCCCAGTACTTACTGCAACCTACATCCTTCTGAATCTGCTTTGTGTACTCATCTCTTGGTCTCCCTCTACGATTTTTACCCTCCACGCTGCCCTACAATACTAAATTTGTGATCCCTTGATGCCTCAAAACATGTCCTACCAACCGATCCCTTCTTCTAGTCAAGTTGTGCCACAAACTTCTCTTCTCCCCAATCCTATTCAATACCTCCTCATTAGTTACGTGATCTACCCACCTTATCTTCAGCATTCTTCTGTAGCAGCACATTTCGAAAGCTTCTATTCTCTTCTTGTCCAAACTAGTTATCGTCCATGTTTCACTTCCATACATGGCTACACTCCATACAAATACTTTCAGAAACGACTTCCTGACACTTAAATCTATACTCGATGTTAACAAATTTCTCTTCTTCAGAAACGATTTCCTTGCCATTGCCAGTCTACATTATATATCCTCTCTACTTCGACCATCATCAGTTATTTTGCTCCCTAAATAGCAAAACTCCTTTACTACTTTAAGTGTCTCATTTCCTAATCTAATTCCCTCAGCATCACCCGATTTAATTTGACTACATTCCATTATCCTCGTTTTGCTTTTGTTGATGTTCACCTTATATCCTCCTTTCAAGACACTGTCCATTCCGTTCAACAGCTCCTCCAAGTCCTTTGCTGTCTCTGACAGAATTACAATGTCATCGGCGAACCTCAAAGTTTTTATTTCTTCTCCATGGATTTTAATACCTACTCCGAATTTTTCTTTGGTTTCCTTCCCTGCTTGCTCAATATACAGATTGAATAACATCGGGGAGAGGCTACAACCCTGTCTCACTCCTTTCCCAACCACTGCTTCCCTTTCATGCCCCTCGACTCTTATAACTGCCATCTGGTTTCTGTACAAATTATAATAGCCTTTCGCTCCCTGTATTTTACCCCTGCCACCTTCAGAATTTGAAAGAGAGTATTCCAGTTAACATTGTCAAAAGCTTTCTCTAAGTCTACAAATGCTAGAAACGTAGGTTTGCCTTTTCTTAATCTTTCTTCTAAGATAAGTCGTAAGGTTAGTATTGCCTCACGTGTTCCAACATTTCTACGGAATCCAAACTGATCTTCCCCGAGGTCCGCTTCTACCAGTTTTTCCATTCGTCTGTAAAGAATTCGCGTTAGAATTTTGCAGATGTGACTTATTAAACTGATAGTTCGGTAATTTTTACATCTGTCAACACCTGCTTTCTTTCGGATTGGAATTATTATACTCGTCTTGAAGTCTGAGGGTATTTCACCTGTCTCATACATCTTGCTCACCAGATGGTAGAGTTTTGTCATGACTGGCTCTCCCAAGGCCATCAGTAGTTCTAATGGAATGTTGTCTACTCCCGGGGCCTTGTTTCGACTCAGGTCTTTCAGTGCTCTGTCAAACTCTTCACGCAGTATCTTATCTCCCATTTCGTCTTCATCTACATCCTCTTCCATTTCCATAATATTGTCCTCAAGTACATCGCCCTTGTATAAACCCTCTATATACTCCTTCCACCTTTCTGCCTTCCCTTCTTTCCTTAGAACTGGGTTGCCATCTGAGCTCTTGATATTCATACAAGTGGTTCTCTTCTCTCCAAAGGTCTCTTTAATTTTCCTGTAGGCAGTATCTATCTTACCCCCAGTGAGACAAGCCTCTACATCCTTACATTTGTCCTCTAGCCATCCCTGCTTAGCCATTTCGCACTTCCTGTCGATCTCATTTTTGAGATGTTTGTATTCCTTTTTGCCTGCTTCATTTACTGCATTTTTATATTTTCTCCTTTCATCAATTAAATTCAATATTTCTTCTGTTACCCAAGGATTTCTTTTAGCCCTCATCTTTTTACCTACTTGATCGTCTGCTGCCTTCACTACTTCATCCCTCAGAGCTACCCATTCTTCTTCTACTGTATTTCTTTCCCCCATTCCTGTCAATTGTTCCCTTATGCTCTCCCTGAAACTCTCTACAACCTCTGGTTCTTTCAGTTTATCCAGGTCCCATCTCCTTAAATTCCCACCTTTTTGCAGTTTCTTCAGTTTCAATCTGCAGTTCATAACCAATAGATTGTGGTCAGAATCCACATCTGCCCCTGGAAATGTCTTACAATTTAAAACCTGGTTCCTAAATCTCTGTCTTACCATTATATAATCTATCTGATACCTTTTAGTATCTGCAGGATTCTTCCAGGTATATAACCTTCTTTTATGATTCTTGAACCAAGTGTTAGTTATGATTAAGTTATGCTCTGTGCAAAATTCTACAAGGCGGCTTCCTCTTTCATTTCTTCCCCCCAATCCATATTCACCTACTATGTTTCCTTCTCTCCCTTTTCCTACTGACGAATTCCAGTCACCCATGACTATTAAATTTTCGTCTCCCTTCACTACCTGAATAATTTCTTTTATCTCGTCATACATTTCATCTATTTCTTCATCATCTGCAGAGCTAGTTGGCATATAAACTTGTACTACTGTAGTAGGCATGGGCTTTATGTCTATCTTGGCCACAATAATGCGTTCACTATGCTGTTTGTAGTAGCTAACCCGCACTCCTATTTTTTTTATTCATTATTAAACCTACTCCTGCATTACCCCTATTTGATTTTGTATTTATAGCCCTGTAATCACCAGACCAAAAGTCTTGTTCCTCCTGCCACCGAACTTCACTAATTCCCACTATATCTAACTTTAACCTATCCATTTCCCTTATTAAATTTTCTAACCTACCTGCCCGATTGGTGCAGATATTGGAGTTAAAATTAAATGTTATGACTATTCCCGTACACAACGTCAGAATCGGTATATAAAATTCCCAACACGTAGAAGTGTACGTAAGTTGGTTAACAAAATGAGTTTTTTAACAGGTGGATGAGGACGCACTGACGAAGGTGAAGTTCTCGATGCTGTTCGACGGCGGGGAGTTGGTGGTGGCGGGCCGCCTGCCCCCTGGGGCCAGACGGCTGATCTGTGTCGTGTTGAGCACGTCCCGTAACACGACGGACCGCGTACCAGAGCCAGCTGCCGTCAACGTGGCGTCAGCAGAGCGGCTGTGGGCCTACCTGACTGTGCGCCAGCTGCTGGACCAGGACGCCGCAACGCCCAACGAGACTCTCCGAGCCAGGGCCAAGGACATCGCTCTCAGGGTAACACGCCGGTCAATAGTATAGAGCAGGGGTTCCCAACAAAATTTTCTCGAGGACCCCCTCATCGAGCATGATTGGTACCTTGTCATATCACAGTATCAAGTACCTAAGAAAGCCAAGTTAAGAGTCTTTTTACACGTTTTGTAGTTTTGGTACATAGAAAAAAATTGACACAGTCATCATTGAAAAAATATTGAGCTTAAAACTTTCCCAATTTAGCCATCATTGTTATTGTTAAATTTTTGATTTTTGCTCAAAATCTTTGCTTCAGATCTGGTTGTTTAGTGTAGCAGACTCCTTAAAAAATAACAATTGAGTATCATACGAAATGTATTTAATATATTTTTTATTCTAGTAGCATCTTGCGGACCCCTCTGGCATAGCTCGCGGACCCCAGAGGGTCCGCGGACCAGCTGTTGGGAACCACTGGTCTAGAGCATCAACTTTTTAATCTACAAACGTGACTGGTATTACCCGGCAATGCGAGCTGAATACCTAACTGGCACTACAGCATCCTACTTACGCGCTCCTCCTTGGTATCCTGCTTTGTATAAAATATTAATTTCAGCAATCTTCCCAAGTAACGGGTGATTATTATAATCTTAATTAATATTGTGTTTATACTGGTTGCTGGTGAGGAGAAAAGTTAGTTATTAGTATTTTATTAATAATCTCATTCATAAGCAGCAATATCACAGTCATCACAGTCGCTCAAGAAAGTTATAATTAAGCTTTACTTGTTTAATCAGAATCGGACGATAACTCTTCTTGTCCGCAGTCTCGATGATTCGAAGCGATCTGCAATCCTGTGTAAATAAAATGTCTTGGTTTTCTTGCGCTGCGTAGTCAGTCGGAAAACCTCAGATCCAGCGGAAAGTTTGCTTTGATGGAGTTTAATTATCCGAAGAAATAATGGAGCTCTTGGATCTAATAATTACAGGTTCGTTTCCAATTCATCGGAAGTTCCCTTCTGAGTACCAACGAAACGACACCTCCGTGCAAATTTCCAGTTAGAGAATACATATATAATGAAATTCCTTACACACCTTTGATGTAAATGCTCAGTATATATTTTCTTGGGTAGCATACAATATATTTTCAATCTCGTTCTTCCAGTAATCTCGATAGCAAAATTACAATTATTTAATGCGGCTATTCGGCATGGAGAAGATCCTAGAAGCCCATTCAAAACACCAGAGAGAATATTACAAAGAGTAATTATGCACTCATGGAATAGTAATAGTCCTGTACTACTTTGCGCATGGATTCTGCGAGTATATATATGGTCAAGTAGGAAACGTAATTCACTCACAGAATTGTGCAAGGATAATTAGTAAAATATAAAGTGAGACTACATTATAAATAAAAACCGGAGTAACTCACGGAGGTCCAGTGTGAACTGCAATTAACGTAAGGCAGCGAAATTTGGTAGATATGCTAATATCCTAATGCGGAACCGATTTACGCTGGGAAACAAATTAGTTCAACTTGTGGCTACGAGGTGCAGATTTTTTGTTTGACGACATGGCATCCTTGCTATCATCTGACAAGCCATAGCGTGAGTGAACAGTAAGGCTATCAAGAAGAAAAACCATGAGCTGTCTGTGAAACTCTTTTACGTGAACGGCAGAAATTCCAGTGCTGCACTGAGAGATTTTCGCCGACGGAAATATCTGAGGAGAAGCCCAATATTATATGGTTTAATGAAGAAAGTAATGAAAATCGAAGAAACGGTGAGTTTGGTGTGGTACCTTTTAGAAGAAGGCGTCCTATTCCGGTGGAAGTTACTGACGAGGTTGCTGTTGCTGTAACTGACCATGCAGCACGTGCCTTGGCTAGTGTTAGTTCAAATGGTTCAAATGGCTCTGAGCACTATGGGACTTAACATCTGTGGTCATCAGTCCCCTAGAACTTAGAACTACTTAAACCTAACCAACCTAAGGACATCACACACATCCATGCCCGAGGCAGGATTCGAACGTGCGACCGTAGCAGTCGCGCTGTAGTGTTAGTGCTCGTGCAGTTGGACGAGAAGTGTCCATCTCTTGATCAGTAGTATGGAAAGTTTTGCGGTCTATTTTATACTGGTACCTGTACAAGATCCAGACGGTGCAGGAACTGAAAGCTTATGATCAGCAGCAACGTTCTGATTTTACTCTTCGGTTTCTGCCACGGTCCGCAGATGGCATGTGGCCGGGAAATATTTTATGGAGTGACGACGCATATTTTACGCTACAGGATGCTGTGAATACACAGAGCTGCCTCATTTCGGGGTACTGCGCGCGAAGAACCATTGCACTCTCCGTATGTGACTGTGTGGTCTGGATTCATAAGCACCTTATCCTCGGTCCGTTCTTGTTGAAAACATCTCACTCCGTCAAGTGTTCCTTGACAGCTGTACGTTACCGAGGCCCACTAGTGCAGCATGTCATCGCTCCTTTGGAAGAGAGGATGTGTGTGTGGAAAGCACTGTTTTCATGCAGGATGCAACACATGTCACTCGCCCAGTGAGAGATGTTCTTAATGCAACCTTCCAACAACGTTTTATCTCCACAGAGGTTTCCCAGATTTATGGCTTCCAAGACCACCTGGTCTGAATCAGTGTGACTTTTACAAGGAAGACGTTCTGTCTCTACCTGATCTGAAGACCAGCATATAGGAACAAGTTGCTTAAATTCCATTGGAACTCCTTTGGGAAACTGTTGATCACGTCGTTGTATGGATGTGGCTTCTCCTCGACGCAATCGGTGTTCATATTGAACAAATTGTGTAATCGGCGTTTAGTAATAAAATCAACATTATCCCTTCCTCACTTACTTGGTATTTTCTGCCCAAGTCCCATTCATAATCCATTATATACGGAAACATTTCTATACGTTTTTATTGCATTCACAGACAGATTTGCACCTGTTGGGTAAGATTGGAACTAAACTTTATCCCTAGCTAAATCGGTTCTGTATTAACGTATTATAATATCTACCAAATTTCGCTGCAATGCAATAATTAAAGCCCACTCTGGGTCACTGTGAGTTGCTACAGTTAAATTACAGCCATCCGATACTAGACCAGACTCACTTTAGTGATACCAAGCGATGCGCAAGCAATCTGTTGCAAGTATCGTATGGAAATACAATGTATTCGACACAGCAAATAACAGTTAGTTGCACTGTACGAAAGTCAGCTGCAAATGACGCCATATGTTGTTTATTTGTGCAATGTCCTCAGACAACATGTACAAGCAAAGAATCTACATTGTACATAAAATATAATAGGCAGTTACGTTTTCACATTAATCCCTCTGTTCCCTCCCAAGTGTCAACGATGTTCCTTGCCAAGTGTCAACGATATTTGGTGTTGAATCGTACTTGACGGGCAGAAGCAGTTGTAACTGGAGGCAGACGACGAGGCTGTACACGACATGGTGGTGCTGGCTTGGTGATAATATGAAGTACAGTTGAGTGTCATCCTGGTGCTGGAGTGGTGACGGATGGGCCACTTCAGGAACTGACGAAAGAAGTCATTGTATGGTGAAACGCCATAGATAACTCTTCCTAGGTGTCCACGGCTAAAGAACTCCAGCGGTCTGGCATAGCACGTCGGAGACAATGAGTCTGTATACGAATTCACGTCGATGATTGAAGTTGAGTTGCAAAATGACATGGCTGTACGGCTTCGAACATTCATTTGTGGCATACATATGACTGCCATCGGATTTTCGCTGCGAAAGACGAAAAGAAGGGCTCACTTGGACATCAGCACGTGAACTACACAGGAGCTGCAGTTTGGTGGAGTGCTCTGTTATGAGCAGTCGACGGCGTCACTAAAAGCTTCCGGATTGACAGCGTGTGGTCGATGTGTAAAATTTTTTCCAGTAAGTTTCATCGACGGCTGCGGGAAACATCCTCAGAAGCGAAGCAGCTAACTGAAATAGAACTCGTGCGAGCGCCGAATATATAGGCATTATAGAGGGCGCCACAGTCCATCATCACATGACGCTGACTACGAGAATATCTCTGACAGCGCCAACAGTCTCGATAGAAAGTTACCGATCGTCGCTTCAAAGTCGACGTCCATATTTTACCTAATTTGTCGCCTATCTCTTCTCTGCTAAAACTGTGACGCTGTTTATAAATCTCACTAGCCTCCCTCCACAAGCACGCACGACAGTGCGATGTTCTCGATATGACACTCCTGATACACATGTTCCGCTACTTCCGATTTATCCATGTGTTCCAGATAGAGATTCATCTTCAACTAAATTGTAGAGTCAAAAAACAGTTACTCCTGCCTAACATCGTCTACATCCTCCATGAGCACCTGGAAGTGCCACAACACGACGTGGCATGGACTCTACTAATGTCTGAAGCAGTGCTGGAGGTAACTGACACCATGAATTCTGCAGGGCTGTCCATAAGTTCGTAGGAGTACGAGGGAGGTGGAGATCTCTTCTGAACAGCACGTTACAAGGCATCACAGATATACTCAATAATGTTCATGTCTGGGGAGTTGGGTGGCCAGTGGACGTGTTTAAACTCAGTGTTCCTGGAGCCACTCTGTAGCAATTCTGAACGTGAGGGGTGTCGCATTGTCCTGCTGGGATTGCCCAAATCCATCGGAATGCACAATGGACATGAATGCGTGCAGCTGATCGACAGGATACTTACGTACGTGTCACCTGTCAGAGTCGTATCTAGACGTACAGGGGGTCTATATCTCTCCAACTGCACACGCCCCACACCAGCTTGGACAGTCCCCTGCTGACATGCAGGGCCCATGGATTCGTGAGGTTATCTCCATATCCCTACACATCCATTCGCTCGATACAATTTGAAACAAGACTCGCCGACCAAGCAGCATGTTTCCAATCACCAAGAGTCCAATGTCCTTGTTGACTGGTCTAGACGAGGCGTGAAGCTTTGTTTCGTGCAGTCATCAAGGGTAAACGAGTGCGCCTTCGGCTGCAAAAGCTCATATCGATGATGTTACGTTGAATAGTTCGCCCAGCACTGGAATATGCAACAATCTGCGGAAGGGTTGCACGTCTGTCACGTTGAACGATTCCCATCAGTCGTCGTTGGTTCCGTTCTTGCAGGATATTTTCCAGCCGCAGCGATGTCGGAGATTTGATATTCTACCGGATTCCTGATATTCAGTACACTCGTGAAATGCTCGTACGGGAAAATCCCAACTTCATCGCTACCTCGAAGATGCTGTGTACTATCGCTCGTGCGCCGACTACTACACTACGTTCAAACTCACTTTCACGTAAATCTTGGTAACCTGCCATTGTAGCAGCAGTAACCGATCTAACAAATGCGCCAGACACTTGTTGTCTCATACAGGCATCTCCGACCGCAGCGGCGTATTCTGCCTGTTTACGGATGTCGTATTTGAATACGTACGCCTATACCCGTTTCTTTGGCGCTTCAGTGTAAACAGATGTTTACATTTCTTTTCGTGGCAACATTATGTGCTAGACCACAACTACAACGAATTTTATATAAGTTATTGTGAAAGTAAGACAATAGTCCGAAATTTCTTATTATACACCAAGATTTATCACTTTTACCGAGAGACGTTGGTAAAACATAGGCTTTATCCATGGGAACTGGTGAAACAGTATCCATTTAAAAAAATCATCTTAACAGTTACTGAAATAGTTTGTATTGATTGTTAAATTACGTTATTTAAACATTCTTCCATTCCAACGTGATTATAATGACCAATATCCCACACTGAAATTAGTGAGAAATTAGTGAGAAAGATATTTTTGGTTACAATAAGTTTGACTGTTGTGGCCTTTAGAATTACATAATATGAAAGATGATCTGCGCAAGCGTTGTTTGATTTAACACTTTTTAAACAATTGCACTTTAGATAACACTTTTATAGACCAAGATAGGTTTCAAAACATAAATTCTTGTCCTGTTTAGAATGGCCTTTCTGATCATGATGCTTAGCTAGTTACAGTATATGACATAGCTCCATTCAGTAATTCAAAACTACCCTCCAAAGTTGTGCGTTCAATTAATGACTCAACAATTAGAAATTTCATAGAAAATCTTCAGCAATTAGACTGGGATGAGGTGTACAAGGAACCCGATGCTAATTTAAAATATAACATATTTCATGATACACTTGTAAGAGAATTTGAAAACTGTTTCCCCAAGAAATTATTTACATCTAATTATAAGAAACCATGCAAAAACCGTAGCTTACTACAGGAATAAAAATATCTTGTAACCACAAAAGGGAACTTTGTCTAACAACAAGAAAGAGTAATGACCCAGGAACAGCAAAATATTATAAAAACTACTGTGCTACATGAAGAAAGGTTATTAAAAAGCCCAAAAGCATGTGCATCATGTCTGAGATTAATACCTCTGATAACAAAATCAAAAGAATTTGGAATATTATTACAAGGGAGACAGGTTAACCAAGAGTACAGGATGACAGCATCACCATCAAAGCGAATGGAAACTTGATAAACAACCAGCCGCAAGTCGAAAATATTTTGAATAATCATTTTTAAATGTTGTAGAGAAAATAGGATCTAAATGATCATTAGAAGAAGCAACGCACTTAATGGAAGAGGCCTTACCCACACCATTTGATACAATTGAAATTCCATCCACCCCTCCTTCTGAAATTAGGAAGATAAAAAACTCTCTCAAGAATAAAAGCTCGCATTGAATTTCTCGTTTCCAGCAGGATAATAAAATCTTGTTCCCAAGAAATAAGTGGGATTCTTAGCCACATATGTAATAGCTCTCTGAAGCAGGATATTTTCCCAGATAGACTGAAGTATGCCATTGTTAAAACACTGCATAAAAAAGGGGATACGTCTGATGTCAACAACTACTGCCCAGTCTCTCTTCTGACTGCCTTATCCAAAATTCTTGACAAAGTGATGTATTGTAGAGTAGCTTCACACCTTTGTAAAAATGAAGTTTTAACAAAATGTCAGTTTGGTTTTCAGAAGAGGTTTTTCAACGGGAAATGCTATATATACTTTCACTAATGAAATATTAAATGCTCTGAGTAACCGGAAGTCACTCGTTGGGATTTTTGTGATCTATCAAAGGCTTTTGATTGTGTAAATCACGGAATACTTCTAGATAAGCTCAAGTACTGTGGTATGGATGGGACAGCGCTCAAATGGTTTAAATCACACCTAACTGGAAGAGTGCAGAAAGTTTAAATGAACAGTTCACATAATACGCAAAAAACTGGTGATTTCTCAAACAGGGGAACAATCAAGAATGGGGTGCCGCAAGGTTCAGTCATGGGTCCTCTGCTGTTCTTCATATATATTAATGACTTGCCATTCTATATTCACGAAGATGCAAAGCTGGTACTTTTTGCCGATTATACAAGTATAGCTATCATACCGAACAGTCAAGAATTACTGGTGAAATTGTAAATGATGTTTTTCAGAAAATCAGTAAGTGGTTCTCTGCAAATGGGCTCTCATTAAACTTTGACAAAACAGAGTATATACAGTTCCACACAGTAAATGGAGTGACATTATTAATAAATATAGACTTCGATCAGAAATCTGTAGCTAAGGTAGAATACTCAAAATTTCTAGGTGTATGCATTGATGAGGGGTTGAACTGGAAGAAACACACTTAGGATCTGCTGAAACGTTTGAGTTCAGATACTTATGCTATTAGGGTCATTGCGAATTTTGGCGATATACATCTGAGTAAATTAGCTTACCACGCCTATTTTCATTCTCTGCTTCCGTATGGCATCATATTCTGGGGTAACTCATCATTGAGTGAAAGAGTGTTCATTGCACAAAAGCGTGTAATCAGAATAATTGCTGGAGCTCATCCAAGATCATCCTGCAGACACTTATTTGAAGAGCTAAAAATCATCACTGTAGCCTCACGATGTATGAATTCACTTATGAAATCTGTTATTAACAATCTGAAGGAATTCAAAAGTAACAGCAGTGTACATAGCTACAACACTAGGAGAAAGGGTGATCTTCACTACTCAAGGTTACATCTTTGGCTCACAAGGGGGTAAATTATGCTGCCACAAAAGTCTTTGGTCACTTACCTAATAGCATCAAAAGTCTGACAGATAGCCATGTAGCATTTAAAAGGAAATAAAAAAAAATTCTTAATGGCAACTCCTTCTACTCATTAGATGAATTTTTGGTTATAGTAAGTGGGTAATTTCCCCATCCCCACAAAAAATTAAGTGTCGTGTAATATTTTGTGTAATGTAATATCTTGTATAGACACCTTTTATTAACCTGACACGTTCCACATCATTACGAAGCGTCGTATTCATGATCCATGGAACAAGTATTAATCTAATCTAATCTAATCTGAAACCTGGTTCTCCAACGGAAGATAGTTTGGCAACCCCTTTCCATACACTAAATTCTTCTCTTCCTACTTCTTCAATGCTGATGAAATATTCCTTGCAAAATGTAAATTGGTTCTTAGTTTATAATGACTTCAGTTTGCCAACTTTGGTACCAAGGTGATAAAATCCGTCATCCTGAATATTTATCAGCACCGCTATTATTGATTTTGCATCTGTTTTTGCCCGGTCTACATACAGTACTTTAATTCTCAGATTCTGTTCATCTGAAGATTTTGGAATTTGGATACATGAGGCTGCTTTCATTTCTTTATTTGCTAATGTAGACCATCTTTGGTATTTTATAAAACGTATTTTAAGCCTCAGCTGTTTATTTGTTCCATTAGCCATCTACAGGTTACGGTTATTAACCACCATCCAGGATGTAGGGCACAACAGATTAATTAAAAGCACCCCCTATTCTTTGAAGGGGAACAATATCGAAATTATTCAGTGATATTGTAGAAACAGTATGTCTTAGAATAGTGGCAGTAATGTCTTATGTCAAATTGACATACATCACAGGAGCTTTGGTAGCCTCTTGGATCCGCGTAATTTTATTAGGACTGCTGGAGTTTGTCAGCGTCTCGTCAGAACCATCAATTAGAGCCAGTGTTTCGGTATTAACTGTTGTCAAATCAAGTGTTTCTGGTGCTTCTGGACCCAGTACAACTGCACTTTCTACCTGCGTTCCTTCTGTTCCAATATTTGATTCACTTGAATCAATTCTTTGAACGTGGACTTGCTGTTCTTGTCAGTCAGTTGTTGCAGTGTTTAACGTCGTTTCCAAATCTTCTCCAATGTTGGGATTTTTTTATTAAGTAACATGTAACAATTGAGCTGCCAATGCCCATTTTCATTGGAACACAGAACATTTCTTCATATAGTGACCGTCGTATTCCACCATGATAAGCCCTATTTTTCATTGTGTGTACAAATCTTAACCCTTCAGACAATTTTGCAGTTTTATTTGTTTCAATTCACATTGATAACGTATTTACAAAGTCCTGGTTTACTCTGTCGACAGTTTCATGGAACTAGCTATCCCTCGGCTTCCCATGGACGTCAATTCACAATACACATTAACTTTGGATGGCTTGGTTACAAAACTCTATACCATTATTGCAATGAAGGGTATTTGGGGCACCAAAGATGGTTAAAATGTCCAAAAGGTGAAATGACGCTTCATCGGCCCTTTTCAAAATTAGTAGTCAATAAATAACAAATTTTGTCAAATGAGCGTGGTAGGTATATAATTATGAACTTCGAATTATCGTCTGGATTCGCCAGCACGTCGATTAAGTCAATTTGGCATCGGGAATTCATTTCAGAATGTACGACGTGTTTCACTACAACACGCCTTTACAAAGTATTTTTTTTCTGACATGGTATTACCTCAGACAAGTAACGTTTGATTCAACAGTCACGGTTTTACTTCCATAATCATCCGAGTTCGGCCACCATGACGTTTAGCAATGTGGATGTCCTGTATTATGTCAAAAAGTTCATCAAAACAAACGTAGTAACGAATTTCTTCTTTTACAAGAAACACTGGTGCTGTGAGCTCACCTTCACCTCCGACGCTGAAAACATCATAACGCTTCTAACGATTGTGGTGAAAAGATTTTTTATTGACAATGGTTTTTTAATTTTTCATTTCATTTAATGCAGCATGATATTACTCAATAGTTAGTTGTTGTCCTCATTTTTATTCATAGATTCACTTAAAATTTCATAAAATCCGTTACACGTAACGTCAGTCATTCTGATTCAAAGCTGCACAAGAAACAACATCGTTAAAACGAGTCGCAACGTGAGCGCCAGGTTGCTTGACACAGACTGAAGCTACACAGCGGTGGGCGGACTGAGAACAATAAATTGCCAACAAAGAAACATGTCTCAACTTGCACCATGGAGGTGGTAATTTTCGATGTAGGTTTCCCAGTTTGCATGTGAAGATCTTAAGAGTTACCAGCAACTCTTGGTAGAAGTTTGAAATCTATGCATACTGTGGTGTCACCGCCAAACACCACACTTGCTGGGTGGTAGCCTTTAAATCGGCCGCGGTCCGTTAGTATACGTCGGACCTGCGTGTCGCCACTATCAGTGATTGCAGACCGAGCGCCGCCACACGGCAGGTCTAGTCTAGAGAGACTCCCTAGCACTCGCCCAGTTGTACAGCCGACTTTGCTAGCGATGGTTCACGGTCTACATACGCTCTAATTTGCAGAGACGACAGTTTAGCATAGCCTTCAGCTACGTCATTTGGTACGACCTAGCAAGGCGCCATATTCATTCACTATAATTACTATCTGCAAGAATGTATCCTGAACAGATAATATTGTGAATCATGTACCGTCAAGAGCGACGTTCATCATTAATGTATTAAAGTTAAGTATCAAACTAATTACGTCCGCTTTCTGAATCCTAATTCCTTGTCACGTTCCAGACCTCACGTCAGTATAGTTATTCCCTGCTCACACCAGCCTGCGTGAGCTAAAACGCGTGCATTTCGGCCTCCACTAGTAACACGATGTTGGCTCTTCCGCCAACACAACACATACAATAAGAAATTTCGGAATGTTACCATACGGTGGTGGTGAATGTCAGGTTTTACTTGTAAATTCTAGAATTTGCAATCATCTTACTTTTTCAATAACATATACACCCGGTATCGCCACAGAATGCGTGTATCTTTTAACGCTATTAATATTCTTGTACCTTCCTGAAACAGTTTCAACTGCATTCTTGCCCGACACTTTGCCAATGCGATCTGTAAGAGGAAGGTGTCAAATTCACGTGAGAATGTTTGCACTACCAGAGTTTGTCTCTTAGCCAGCGTCACGTGATAGACTGTGATCCCTTCTACACTGCCTATATAGGGTGAATCGTCTAAAAGCAGCATCGCAAATACTGCGGAAATGGAAAGAGCTATAGATGTGCAGTTTTACAGAACGGGTTGCTAGTCAGGGGCGCGGATCATTAGACGATAAACAGAGTGTAATAATACTTAAAAATGTATTTTTTGTGGAACATACACGTTTTTAACGAACTAAAAGCAGAGTAAATTAGAATGTCAGTGGTGTTTGTTGTAGGATTCTCGTCCGAGTAGTTTACGAGATGTTATCGTATTTTGGGAAGCTTACTCACCGACACTTATTGTGCCATTCAACCTGCCTAGTTGCTAGCTACGATATTGTTACGTTTGTTTACAAAATGGTTCAAATGGCTCTCAGCAATATGGGACTTAACTGCTGTGGTTAGAACTTAGAACTACTTAAACCTAACTAACCTAAGGACATCACAAACATTCATGCCCGAGGCAGGATTCGAACCGGCGACCGTAGCGGTCGCGCGGTTCCAGACTGTAGCGCCTAGAACCGCTCGGCCACTCGGCCGGCGTTTGTTTACAGTGTGCTTGTGTGTTCTTTCGGTGCTTTGCGACTTGCTAATCAGTTAGCGTGTAATAGTCTGAGCAGCTGGTCGTGAATGGACTATAGGAATTAGCATTGCAGAAAAAGCCGACACGTTTGTGCTGTATGAAGTGGAAGAATACAGTACGTTCTCGTGCGGTGTGTGCGGCAAGATATCCCAATACATGTCAACCATGTCGGCAGTTATTTATCAACCTCTTCAACCAGTTATGTGAAAACGTGGACAATGGAAATGGAAATGAGCGTTTGGCGTCATTGGCCGGGAGGCCCCTTACGGGTCAGATCCGGCCGCCTTGGTGCAGTTCTTATTACATTCGACGCCACACTGGGCGACCTGCGCGCCGGATGGGGATGAAATGATGAGGAAGAGAACACCCAGTCCCTGACCGGAGAAAATCCCCGACCCAACCGGGAATCGAACCCTGGCCCCTTAGGAGGGCAGTCCGTCACGCTAACCACTCAGCTGTCGGGGCGGACAAGTAGACAATGTAACGGAAGGAAACATATGACGACAGAAGAATGGGAATCAATGTTGTTGCTGCTGCTGCAGTTGATCCGCACGTTAGCCCCCGCACAGTCGCACGGGAAAGTGGCATGAGCCAGGCAATTGTCCTACGCATTCTCCATCGACATAGATTTCATCGGTATCACATCTCTCTCTATCAAGAGCTGCATTGAAACGATTATGAGAATCGTGTTAACTTCTGTACATGGGAATTAAAACGAGGTACTCCAGATCATCATGTATCCTGTGTAGTGATGAAGACACATTTACCAATCATGGCCAGATAAACCGCCAAAACATACACTGTTCGTCTGTTGACCATCCCCGTTGGCTTCTTCTGGTGTAACGGAGACGTCTATGGAGTGAAAATGAGCGGTGTGGGATAGTGAACCATCAGCTCATAGACGAAACATTGAACGCGCACAATTATCACAGCCTGCTAATAGACCATCTTCCATGGATGTTAGAAGACGTGCCTTTGCGGACTAGAAGGAACCTGCCCAGCTATTAGTGCATGAAGTACTACAGCACGTATTCACGAATAGTTTTCAATTCGTTGGGCAGGACGCTGAGCACCTGTACCTTAGCTGGCCCATTCCCCGGATTTGACGCCTGTAGACTGTTTCTGCGGATGAAGCTGAAAGATGCTATCTAGAAGTGCATACCAACTACACTCGATGGTATGCAACGACGTATTACTGCAGCCTGCTCGAACACCTCCGCTGAAATGCTAGCACGTGTGCAACAGTCGTACCATACCAGACTGAAAGTATGTATTGCCCTCTGCTGATCGTCATTTTGAATACAACCTGTGATGGATGGTTTTCTATTTACTGGTCAGAATTCAAATAACTAATGTATGCACTTGTGTTATTCTTTAGCGTGTGCTACGACAGGTATCGTTCAGGTGATGTTGTAGGAACTTTTCAAAATACGATAACTCGTAAACGACTCGCACTAGAATCCTGCAACAAACACCAATGACACTCTAATTTACCCTACTTTTACCTTCTTAGTGTCAATAGGCATTGTTACTTTTGAGAAGAATGTGTTTTCACAAAAGGTACTCAGCCGTGGTGCTCGTTACTGGCGCGCCAGTCTATTGGATGTGCATTGTCGATCCTTCGATGTTTCTTATCTTGTTTGCTTGCCTTGTTGTTTTCCGCATTCGCGGGGCGAGGGGCAATTGACGTTTGCTCGGGCTACCTGCTGAGACGCCGCGAGGTACGAGGTGGGAAGCAACCACGTATATGTGGAGTTGGTTGTACGTGGTCTGCCGGTTCAGGATGGAGGATATGTGTTGGTTGCCTGCCTGTCAGCTCTCCTGATTTTTCTCCCCGTGCCTCGCGACCGCCTAGCTTGGGTTGCTGCCTGGTGTATCCTACACGAGCCGTACCGGACGTCCAGCAGAAGTTAAGCAGCCTTGTGTTTCTTTTAAAGAAAAGGAGCAAATGTATAAGACCTTTTGTAACCAATTTTGGTGGCCACTTAAGTGTAGCCTTAGCGTTTACACTGTCTTTAGGGAGAGCTAATTCTTTTAAATTTAAATAGTTGGGGTTCCCTGTCCTTTATAATCTTTTGGGGGTTTTATTTGAATTTTCTCTTTGGGGTTCCTTCCTTGTGCTTGGTTACATGTTTACTTGTCTAGCGGGAAGTGACTCCTGGTTAAAACTCGGAGAAGGTCTTTGATGTTACTGCCGCCTCCGGCATTCGTCTTCTGAATTAAGTGTTGCCATCGCTTCGAGCGACCTGGTGTCACTCCTCGTTAATTAATGCTGGTTTATGTGTACTTAATTTTGAATTGGCCATTTGAATTAATATTTTGGAGCGCAGTATAGCACTAAGGCAACCTCATTGTATACCACCTTGTGCCCCGGTCTAGTACCTTAATTTTCAGTGGCACGAGTTCGCTCCACTACCGATTTTAGTGATGTGCTCCCTTCCAAAACTTGTCTTGGTTAAGTTTGCGCCAGATGTCTGGGAACACAGAGGTGAGCTTTAGTGTGACTTCAGTGTTAGTCAGTTAATGGAATCTTCATTTTGGCTTGGCTTCCAATGAAGAGTTTGAGTGAAGCGTAGTGTTATTCATTTAATTATTGTAAGTATGTTTATTTAATGGGGAGCAAGACATTTAAAGACTGTTGGTATTAACTCCCCTAGTTGCTGGGTGTTGCTAATTCGTTCCAAATGGCCTACTACTTATTCAATGGCAAGGCTGTTCATTAGTTGGTTACTGTGAGTACAAATTCACGCAATTTATTTGTTGCCGAAATTGTTAAAGTGTCTGTGTCGTGATTCAATCACTGGCTACGTGTTTGAGCTAAATTGATATAAACCTTACATTGCCTCCTTAAAATTTGTTGCCAGTAGAAAACCTTAAGAGAACTAAGTTTTGTCACTGCCTATGTTAACCTTTAGTGGGAGCAATATTTCATGTACTTAAATTTTGTCTTAAAATGTGTAATTCTCTGATGTAATAAACGAGTGATAAAAGAAAAAAAAGGGGCCTGGTCCTTCCTGTTGTGTCCGGTTTGCAACACGTATCAGGTACACTTCTTATGTATGATTATATTCTCTTTGTTGGCTAACACTACAAGGCCATGACCACTAATCGATTCTGTGAAAACCGCACATCAGTAGCATTTTCCATTTTCGCAATATTTTCCAAGTAAGTTTTGATTCACCCTGTGTATTCTGCGCCCTTTCGAGCTCCGATTGCAGATAACGCCTCGTCTCTGAGGTTGTTCCCAGCAACCAGAGATGAAACGTTAGGGGAAAGATTTACATATCAATCACGTCTTGGAAGTTTGAAGTTAATACCAGCGTTGAAAGCTTTCAGTGTGTGATCAGTCGACAACTGTCCGGTTTGGATTCACCCACTGTCGCTACTGATTTTCAGTGGCGTTTCCAATTCGCAGAGTGGTCAATACTGACTGACTGCACAGCGAAAGTTTCTCTAATACCGTGAAATATTCTCCCTGGCGCTTGTTTATGCTGGAAGAGAATCATCGTTGCAACGCACGGCTGATGAGCTGTATTTATATAGCCGAAGCATCGTCCTCAGTAAGACATCCGCAACCCACTACATTTTTTGTTTCTTATCTGCTCCAATTGTACTTTTCGCAAGTTCATTTTCAGTAAACTGACTGTTTTGATCCCTGGCTTTCAGGATGTGACGTGAGAAAAGCGCGAGTTGTGGTTCGCATGAACTATGTTTTAAAAATCCATACTAGTTGGCATTGAGGCGGTCATTCCTTTGGACATGACTCATTGCGTTTCAGCTCAGAAAATTTTCTCAGACCCTACATGAGAAGGATGTGACACTGAATGCTATTGCCATTTTGAATACATGTGGGTTATTATTTGACAAAATATGACGGACAGAGGTGTATTGTGAGAAAATAGGATACAAAATTACGTCACTAGTAGACAAAAATTATTTCTACACTCCTGGAAATTGAAATAAGAACACCGTGAATTCATTGTCCCAGGAAGGGGAAACTTTATTGACACATTCCTGGGGTCAGATACATCACATGATCACACTGACAGAACCATAGGCACGTAGACACAGGCAACAGAGCATGCACAATGTCGGCACTAGTACAGTGTATATCCACCTTTCGCAGCAATGCAGGCTGCTATTCTCCCATGGAGACGATCGTAGAGATGCTGGATGTAGTCCTGTGGAACGGCTTGCCATGCCATTTCCACCTGGCGCCTCAGTTGGACCAGCGTTCGTGCTGGACGTGCAGACCGCGTGAGACGACGCTTCATCCAGTCCCAAACATGCTCAATGGGGGACAGATCCGGAGATCTTGCTGGCCAGGGTAGTTGACTTACACCTTCTAGAGCACGTTGGGTGGCACGGGATACATGCGGACGTGCATTGTCCTGTTGGAACAGCAAGTTCCCTTGCCGGTCTAGGAATGGTAGAACGATGGGTTCGATGACGGTTTGGATGTACCGTGCACTATTCAGTGTCCCCTCGACGATCACCAGTGGTGTACGGCCAGTGTAGGAGATCGCTCCCCACACCATGATGCCGGGTGTTGGCCCTGTGTGCCTCGGTCGTATGCAGTCCTGATTGTGGCGCTCACCTGCACGGCGCCAAACACGCATACGACTATCATTGGCACCAAGGCAGAAGCGACTCTCATCGCTGAAGACGACACGTCCTCATTCGTCCCTCCATTCACGCCTGTCGTGACACCACTGGAGGCGGGCTGCACGATGTTGGGGCGTGAGCGGAAGACGGCCTAACGGTGTGCGGGACCGTAGCCCAGCTTCATGGAGACGGCTGCGAATGGTCCTCGCCGATACCCCAGGAGCAACAGTATCCCTAATTTGCTGGGAAGTGGCGGTGCGGTCCCCTACGGCACTGCGTAGGATCCTACGGTCTTGGCGTGCATCCGTGCGTCGCTGCGGTCCGGTCCCAGGTCGACGGGCACGTGCACCTTCCGCCGACCTCTGGCGACAACATCGATGTACTGTGGAGACCTCACGCCCCACGTGTTGAGCAATTCGGCGGTACGTCCACCCGGCCTCCCGCATGCCCACTATACGCCCTCGCTCAAAGTCCGTCAACTGCACATACGGTTCACGTCCACGCTGTCGCGACATGCTACCAGTGTTAAAGACTGCGATGGAGCTCCGTATGCAACGGCAAACTGGCTGACACTGACGGCGGCGGTGCACAAATGCTGCGCAGCTAGCGCCATTCGACGGCCAACACCGCGGTTCCTGGTGTGTCCGCTGTGCCGTGCATGTGATCATTGCTTGTACAGCCCTCTCGCAGTGTCCGGAGCAAGTATGGTGGGTCTGACACACCGGTGTCAATGTGTTCCTTCTTCCATTTCCAGGAGTGTATTTGCAATACGATATTCTGAAATGTATTGGTAAGTGTTCACAGTCCTTCGTAGCTGATGCCACTGACGCACGATAGTGCAGTAGCGCCTGTTGATTTTGGTGGCAAAAGACATTTCCATCAACACCATTCTTCCACCAGTAGTAGCGGAGGAGGCGCCTCACCACCAGATTATGCCACAGCGTTCTGAGATAAATCTCACCTCAAATGTCTGGGAGTGATGGCATGTTACAAGGATGATTCATCTGTGGAAAGGCGACGTGAAGGTCGGTATCATCCTTGGTGGTATTCGAGACTGGGTTTGTTCCACTTTTTGGAAATATGGAAATTTGTGGTAAGATCTTATGAGACCAAACTGCTGAGGACATCGGTCCCTAGGCTTACACACTACTTAATCAAGCGTAAACTAACTTACACTAAGGACAACACACACATCCATGCCGGAGGAAGGACTCGAACCTCCGACGGGGACGTCCCTGACAGCGCGGCTGCACTTTTTGATTTGCACACACAACTACAAACACAATACCACTGTCCGAGCTCTTATCATAGCCATTCGTGCAATTAGATGGATAAAGAAGATTGGAATTACGTACATGTACACGTTTCTCATGCCTGATTATCTATAAACGTAGGTTACAACATGTAGTTTCCTACGAATGACTAGGTAAGCAGTAAGAATAGCACATCATCTCTTCAATGTATCCAAGTAATCTTTTGATCTCTAATAAGTCGCTTAATTCTTATTTTCTTTCTTACAGTACTCCTTCGTGACACCTGTTACGTCACTGTTGGTAGTCAAGCCAAACGCTATGTCTGCAGTCAACCTCGACGGATCTGCTGCCCCACGACTAGGTAATGATCACCCATTGATCTCTGGTGTGTGTAACGGAATAAATGCTATCCGATTTTTTCTAGTAATGTATAATTCCCTGTTACTCCTTTACCCTACTTCCATCGTCACTATGTCTTAAACTTATTCAATGACTTACTTGAAACACTAATGTGAAAAGTCAAGCGTAATGTAGCATTCATCTGTGAAACAATTGTGTGGAACGGTTAAACTGTCCATTGTCTTCGTTGTAATACACAGTGTGTCAATCATAGAAAAGGAATCTCTATGGAGTGTGGACAGAGTGCGTACTGCGCATGTCGCCAGTACGTAACCGGTATTGGCACGTGACTTGCGAACATCGTTGTTTGTCTCCACCAGGGGTCTCCAAACTACATCCGCGGGCCGAAACCGGTCCGCGAGGGCCGGCAAACCGGCCCGCGTTAGCTGGCCAGACACCCCCGGTGTCCGGCCCGCCAAATATTTGAGGTGGTACCTATACTGCCAACACTTGAGTTTCGAGGCCTATCGCGACCAATACACCGCGACATTGTCGGATCTCTTATCTTTACAAAGCGGAAGGTCATGGTTAAACTTGTGGCTATCCACAATAAACAGACAGACTCCGTGCGATAGTCAAAAAAAAGAACGATTAACAGACTAGTTTGGCGAAAACATTTTAAGTAAAAAAATTCTTTGCATTTTATTCTACTCACGAGTCTCGTGCAAGTCTTTCAAATAGACGAGACTTCGGCGACTAGCCTTAGTAATCAATCATTGTGGAAGATGCTTCTTAAGTGAGGTTTCACTTTTTTTTGATTACGTTGTAAAATACACATAGCAAGTAAATCGTATAAAATATTTTTATTTAAAGGCAATTTAAGGAAAATACAATACCTGGTGTACATAATAATATTGGATATTTTAGTTGTAACTGAGGGATAAAAATAACTGTAATTAATTTATATCTTGAAAACTCAGTGTTAGAGTAGTCACGTAAAGAAATTTAACAAAATTTAACATCTTAGTGATAATTAGTGACTTTTGTGTAGCTGTAACTTTCCTTTCATAATTACCTCCAGCTGTGGATCAAGTTTACTGGTACAGATAATCATCAGTGACTTCAAATGCTCATCACTTAATTTTGATCTGTAAATACTTTTTGCATGTTCATTTTGGAGAAAGCTTTTTCACACAAATAAGTAGTGCCAAAACCGGAAAAAAAAGCCACGGGCAAATTTATGTAAATTTGGAAACTGTGTGGATGGAAGACACTTATAAAATTCCAGTAATGTTGACTTTGAATGTTTTTCTTTAAAAAAGTCTCTACATTGCAAATCAATAATTTCAAACTGAAGTTCTGCGGGTAACGCTTCTATATCGACGTCAAAGGGATTTTGAAATATCTTGATATCGTTTAAATTTGCATCGATATCTGAAAAACGTGATTCAAAATTAATTTTTAAAGCGCCCAAAGCTTCAACTGCGAAAGTTACAGGAAACGGAATCTCAGTTTGCTGATTGAATGTTTGGCATGTATTAAAATACGTGAAGCATACTTTGTTCAACTGAGACTGAAACAAAGCAATCTTTTGTCGAAAGGACTTAACACGCGTGTATCAATCAGGCAGAAGCTGGTTTTCACCTTGCAATTTTAAACTAAGGTCATTCATATGTTTAGTTAAGTCTGTATAAAATGCTAGCTCCCATAACCACTCACCGTTCCGTAACTTAGCCAGAGGGCGATTCCTTTCGTTCCAAAAAATTTCAATTATTGTTCGGAGTTAAAAAAAAAAAACGGGTCAGAACTTTACCGCAGCTAAGCCAGCGCACTGCAGTATAATATGGCAAGTCGCTTTCCTCAATATCTTCAAGAAACTTGCGGAACTGTGATGACTGAGTGCATGGGATCTGATGTAATTAACAACTGAAATAACTGGCTTTAAAACTTCTGACATATCTAAATGTTTTCCACACAAAGACTGTTGGTGAATAATACAATGCACTACTAATGGTTTTGAGCCACCGTCATTTTATACATCTGTTGACTCATCCACGGCCAAAGAGAACCAGTCAAGTCTTGATTTTTGTCACGCAGTTGTGCTGATATATTTTGCGCAATGTCATCTATTCTACGAGCCACAGTGTTTGCCGACAAACTTACGTTTTTAAATAAATTAATTTTTTCTGGACACATTTCTTCTGCTGTTGCACTAATGCAATTCTTAATTAATTCACCGTCGGTAAATGACTTACACTGTTTCGCTACTAAATGAGCCACACGAAAACTAGCACGAGTTGCTGCATGTTGTTCAGCATTTACTTTCTTAAACAGCGACTGCTGGGTTTTTAGCTGGCGTTTCAGAGACTCATACATTTCTAATCGTTCGCATCCTGCAAACTTTGAGTAATTTTGAGAGTGCTTAGTCTCATAACCAAGTTTTATATTATATTCTTTGAAGACTGATATTGCTTCATTGCAAATAATACACATTGGTTTGTTGCTTGACTCCACCACGAAATATTGACATCCCCACTGCTCTTTAAAAATTCTACATTCACTGTCAACGTTTCGTTTCTTTTCCATATTTTTACAGAACTTCACAAAAGATTGTAACCTGAAAATAAAATTGTGCTATTTAATACTAATAAAACTAGGGATTAGTTTGCCTAAACAAAATGCAATGAATTTATTTTTAAGGTACTTTAATTACTAAATTAAATACTCACAATTACACTGTAGTTCCACTAAAAAATACAGTAAAAAAATACTCAAGTCGTGCTATACGTATTTCGATTTTCAGATTTTCCTTGTCTCCACAAATTCAAACTTTTTTAAATAATAAATAAACTTTTTTAACTTTTTTAAATAATGGAACACTTACTCGTCTCACCTACTAGTACAGCGCATAAAACACTAAAAAACTCGTGAGACATTCGCAGCATAGACACAATCACGCAAAAGAACTATCAGATATATGCTCTGGCTCTGCTACGCGCTACAAGACCACATAACTAAACTTATTGTTGCGCTGCTTGAAATAACAATGCGTTGATATAATCTACCTCTGTTACGTCTTGCAGTAATAGTGTTGCTAACAATGATTTTGAGATTTCGTTAACTTTGCAGGACGCTTTCGTGAAGAATGTGCAGTGACATGCTTCTTTGTCGGTGAAATTCGCCAGAATACAATACGCCAGAATTTCTGTCAGGTGCGTCCACCAATTAAAATTATGTAATTAAATAAAAATCGTAGTTCGTTTCAGTGCTAGCTATTCCCACAACCTTAGATTTTTGCGATTTCATCTTTCCTTTAGCCTTACATTATGATGATCATGGAGTGCTAGGTTGCTTTAATCCCACTAGGTAAATCTTGGCCCTTATGACTTCGTGGAGGAATCAATGTGGCCCGCGGACTAAAAAGTTTGGAGACGCCTGGTCTACATTTTGGAGTATAGCTGTTTTCACACATTATTAGTGACAATAATGATGAAAACAATTATTGTTGCTGCCGCGAACGGAAACCGAAGATACGTAAAAATAGGAAAAGTTACTTATCGTAAATAACTGCCACAGACACCTAGTCAACGTAGTCATAACAGTAGAAGGCGCATTGTGTGTTATAAAACATCGAGACTAATTTATGTGACTGTGACAACATTGTATGGCACAAGTACAAGATAATTTCGGAAATGTGGGTTTGCGCTACCAATCAATCCGTTGAATGTATAAAGATTTCGAACAGCTTTCACCTGCAGTTAATATTTATATCTTGATTGTACATATTTCGAAACCATTGCGCTCGTTTTTAAAGTAGTTAACGGTATGATATTACTAGTGCTTATGAAGTGCAGAGTAAGTACTTGCGATAAATATCATAGTTTCCTTGAGGATGAACGAAGATTAAACATATGGAACCGAGAAGTATAATGTTAAGAATTTCGTCACTAAGCAATTACAGAGTGTGATAAATCGCTAAACCGTTGCATTCCATAGCTCCACATTCAATATTTTTCGACACACCTTCTGACTGGCGTAGTAGGAAGCCATTTAGTGATGCCAACGTAGAATAATACGCGAGAACACGATAAAATGATGTCCAAAACTTACAAATAGTATGGCTGTGAGCGGCAACTGAAGTGTGGATCTTGTCGCCACGAAGAGAAACGCCCTCGCAAAGCTCTAAACCCAATGGAGATATCGAATGCAAATTATTATGATGCCTATAAAATGCATGTAGAAAATATGGGGTCCTTTAAGAACGGTAACTGTTTATTCTCGGGAAGTAGATGAGGCGCTACGTACATGATCAGAGTGACTTAGGGCAATTGCCAATGTTTCCAGGGCTTAAGGTCATTTATGGAGAAACTATGGAACACTTTCAAGCTACGTTTGTAAACTGATTGCTTTTTCTTTGCCATTTATTCTTCCGACTCTAACAACACGTTGCCTAAATCTCTGCTTGTGCTTAGCTTTGACGAGCATATGTGTATGTTTTAGTTATAGTTAGTACAGATTTTCTGTAATACTCTGTTGTACATCTGTACTAAGCACAATTTCTATGATTATACTTCATTTGTGATGCATCGTCAACACCTGACAGACAATAAATAAAGATCTAGAGCATTGAGGGGTACTCAAGTATATATTCGCACTTAGCACTTCCCAATACTCTCTGACTGTCACCTCTCTACCCGCACTTATACCCTCGCCTTGTCTTCCATATCATTCATGTCCCCATTAACAGGTGTCGTGTAGTTGTCTTACAATACAATATCTTTCCTAGATACTAATCCATATGTACTCTACGTTTGGTTGAAATCTCTCCACATGTTCCGGAGTTATGCTATGTTGTCACCTATACTACCCTACTTCCACTAACCCCTTGGAATACTAGAGGTGTCCAAGTCACATAGTATTTTTTATACATGTATGTAAAATTCGCACTAAATCTCCTCCTTCCCCTCCACTCTGTCCATATCCTCCACCCTCTCTCTCTGTCCACCTCATCCACCTCCCCACTTCCCATCTATTTCCTCCCAAACCTTTCTCCGTCCATCTTCTCCTCCTCCTCTCTCCATCCATCCATCTCCTCCTCCCTCATCTCACTTTCTGACTCCTCTCCCTCCCATTGTTTATTCTCTCTTCCCTCTTCTATCCATCTCCTCTTCCCTTTCTCTGTCCATTTCCTCCTCCCTCTTTTCACTGCCCATTTCCTCCTCCCCCTTTCTCTCTCCATCTCCTCGTTAGCTCTCTGCGTCTGTCGACGTCCTCCCTTCTCTCTTCATATTGTCTCCCCTATCCCAACAGGAAGGTGCTGATTCTTACCGCCACAGTAATTCTCTCCAGATAGTGAGTGATATGTATTCCAGATTTGGTTGAACTTGAGCCAGAGGAATATGAAGAGCTTTTTCCTGTGGTTTTACCAGCGTACGCAGATGTCTCATATATTTAACATATTTCACGCTTATTTATACACATATCTCACCTGTGTCTGTACGGAAATTGCAATTTCGTTTCCACGCAGCCCAATTTATGACGCCATATCTCAAGAACTGAGAGCCTTGCTATGATATAATGTGCATCTACATCCAGTAGTATATCTACATACGGCATGTGAAATTTGTTGCGAACAGAATTAGTAGTAACGAAATACTAAATTAAAAAGTTGTGCACGATTTTGCAGTTTTTCACACATCTCAATGTTCATGGCGTTATGTCTCCTCAATTACGTTTCATACAAAGATATATTTTTTAAGTACATTCAGCGGCATTAATGGATATTTTCTGCGAAATGTATTGCGAATGGAGTTAATAACAAACAAATAATACATTTGAACCTCATGCATGATGCGGCAGTTTTTCAAGCATTTCAGTGTTAATTAAATCATATCTCCTGAGCCGTGTGTTGTACATTGATATAATTCTACTGGTCAATTCAGCGGTACAGGTAAATAATGTATCCGAAGTATGTTCCGAACAGAGTTAGTAGTAAGTAAGTGGTAAATTAAAGGAAATACCTGATGCGGCAGTTTAACTGCATGAACAGCTAACTTTTTGCCTTCCATCTTTTGTTGGCGATTGTAAAGGTTTGAAATTATGTGTCAAGTATGTTGTCAGTAATTAAGTTCTCTCAACCTCAAATACTGGATGAATATAGTCTGACTATTTGCCCCTCTTGAGTTGCATTACTTTTTCACCCACACCCAACCTCTTTGATAGGTATGTGGTTTTTAACTCCAACTTCTTTCCGGACAATAAGTTATATTTCCACCAATTTTGGTAAGAATCGGTCAAATAGTTTAGGAGGAGATGTGGAACGTACAAACATACATAACACATATTCGTACGTACACTCTAAGGCAAAAAAAAGGCGCACCACGAAGGAATTATCCGAATGTAGCTGAATTCGGTAGACACGTAGAGACAAACAAATGATTACATTTCCAGAAAAACTGTATGACTTATTGAAGAGAAAGAGTTTCACAAGTTGACCAAGTCAATAACGCGTTGGCCCACCTCTGGCCTTTATAAAAGCAATTAATGGCTTGGAACTAATTACTAGAGTTGTTGGATGTCCTCCTAAGGGATACAGTGCCACATTTTATCCGAGCGTTAGAGAGCCAAAGTCGAGAACTGGTTGGAACGCACTGCTCACAATTCCCCAAACGCTCTCAACTGAGGAGAAATCTAGCGATCTTGCTGGCCAAGGTACCGTTTGGTAAGTACGAAGGCAAGCAGTAGAAACTCTAGCCGTGTGTGGGCAGGCATTATCATACTGAAATGTATTCCCAGGACAGCTTCCCATGAAGGGCAACAAAACGAAGCGTAGAATATCGTCAACGTACCGCTGTGTTGTAAGGGAGGCGCGGATGACAATCAAAGCGGTCCTGCTATGAAAAGAAATGGCATCCCACAACACCACTCCCAGTCGACAGGCCGTACGGCGGGTAACATTCAGACTGGTATCCCCCCTCTGTCCGGAGTTTCTCCATACACGTTTTCGATCTGGAATCTCTTTGACCGGAGAAGAATCGTCTTTAGTGACGAGTCCCGCATCGAATTGAGCCCCGATGACAAGGGAAGACGTGTCTGGAGGCAACCCAAACAGTAGTGGGATACCAGCCTCACTGTCGTCAGCTCTACGTCCCGACAGCCACGTGTGGTCGTCTGGGGTTGCCATTTCATTACATAGCAGGACCCCTTTGGTTGTCATCCGCGGCACTCATACACACAGCGGAAGGTCGATGTTATTGTACGCTCCGCATTGTTCCGCTTCATGGAAAACCACACTGGACTTAATCTCAGCATTATAATGCCTGCCCAAACACGGCGAGAGTTTCTACTGCTTGTCTTCGTGCTTACCAAACCCTTATTTGATCAGCAAGAGCGCTGGATCTCTTTCCATGAGAGTATCTGAAGCCTTATGGGCAGGACCCGCCAACCATCTCGCGATTTTGACGATCTAACTTGCCAGTTGGACTGAATGTTGCATGATAACCCTTAGGAAGACATGCACAAACTCTGTCAATCAGTGTCACGTCTGTAAATGCTTTCATAAAGGCCAGAGGTTTCATCAGCGCGTTTCATCAGGATAGAGAAACAATTAAAATCGCTCAAAAGAGGAAAGGCCTCTGGACCTGATGGGATACCAGTTCAATTTTACACAGAGTACGCGAAGGAACTTGCTCCCCTTCTTGCAGCGGTGTACCGTAGGTCTCTAGAAAAGCGTAGCGTTCCAAAGGATTGGAAAAGGGCAGAGGTCATCCCCGTTTTCAAGAAGGGACGTCGAACAGATGTGCAGAACTATAGACCTATATCTCTAACGTCGATCAGTTGTAGAATTTTGGAACACGTATTATGTTCGTGACTTTTCTGGGGACTAGAAATCTACTCTGTAGGAATCAGCATGGGTTTCGAAAAAGACGGTCATGTGAAACCCAGCTCACGCTATTTGTCCACGAGACTCAGAGGGACATAGACACGGGTTCACAGATAGATGCCCTGTTTCTTGACTTCCGCAAGGCGTTCGATACAGTTCCCCACAGTCGTTTAATGAACAAAGTAACAGCATATGGACTATCAGACCAATTGTGTGATTGGATTGAAGAGTTCCTAGATAACAGGACGCAGCATGTTATTCTCAATGGAGAGAAGTCTTCCGAAGTAAGAGTGATTTCAGGTGTGCCGCAGGGGAGTGTCATAGGCCCGTTGCTATTCACAATATACATAAATGACCTGGTGGATGACATCGGAAGTTCACTGAGGCTTTTTGCAGATGATGCTGTGGTGTATCGAGAGGTTGTAACAATGGAAAATTGTACTGAAATGCGGGAGGATCTGCAGCGAATTGACGCATGGTGCAGGGAATGGCAATTGAATCTCAATGTAGACAAGTGTAATGTGCTGCGAATACACAGAAAGATAGATCCTTTATCATTTAGCTACAAAATAGCAGGTCAGCAACTGGAAGCAGTTAATACCATAAATTATCTGGGAGTACGCATTAGGAGTGATTTAAAATGGAATGATAATATAATGTTGATCGTCGGTAAAGCAGATGCCAGACTGAGATTCATTGGAAGAATCCTAAGGAAATGCAATCCGAAAACAAAGGAAGTAGGTTACAGTACGCTTGTTCGCCCACTGCTTGAATACTGCTCAGCAGTGTGGGATCCGTACCAGATAGGGTTGATACAAGACATAGAGAAGATCCAACGGAGAGCAGCGCGCTTCGTTACAGGATCATTTAGTAATCGCGAAAGCGTTACGGAGATGATAGATAAACTCCAGTGGAAGACTCTGCAGGAGAGACGCTCAGTAGCTCGGTACGGGCTTTTGTCAAAGTTTCGAGAACATACCTTCACCGAAGAGTCGAGCAGTATATTCCTCCCTCCTACGTATATCTCACGAAGAGACCATGAGGATAAAATCAGAGAGATTAGAGCCCACACAGAGGCATACCGACAATCCTTCTTTCCACGAACAATACGAGACTGGAACAGAAGGGAGAACCGATAGAGGTACTGAAGGTACCCTCCGCCACACACCGTCAGGTGGCTTGCGGAGTATGGATGTAGATGTAGATGTAGATGTTACTGACCTGCTCTGCTTGTATAGTTCTTAATCTTGAATAAATCGTTCAGTTTTTCTGAAAGGGTAATGGTTTGTTTTTCTGTAGATGTACGTCCCATCTAGCGATATTCACCCCATTTGGAAAATTCCTTCGTGGTGAGCCTTTTTTTGCCTTAGAGTGTACATATGTACATCCATTTTTATAATGTGTTTGTATTAGATGATGTTGAGTCAGTTAGAAACTTAGACTGCTGTCAGCCATATATCTATTGGCATCCGTTACTTTGAGCAAAGTGACACTACGATTTATTTAGGCCTTCAGCTAGATAGGAGATTAACATATTTCCAGGAAACTAGCAGATCTGCATCAAAAGCAATCCCTTTCAAAAGCCGTTGAATAGGGATCTGATGGACACAGCTGCTTTTGCAACAATAACTGAACATTGAGGCCTTCCTCATCTTTGTCTCCAACAGAACTAGTGATAGGTCCTGTTTGCCACGTTTGACTTAACATCTCGTGAGTAGGACGCAAGGTATCAGTACTTGTTGCGATCTAACATTTGTTCTTGTGTTGCAGCATCACTGCCTCTAGGGTTCCAGCATAGTGCAATACGCAGACGTTACAAGATGTCGTCATCGAGGCTGAGACCAAGACCCGCACGGCTGCGACCATGTGAGTATTGTACATATACTCTACAACAGTCAATAAAATTCTAGATGTAACAAGACATTGATTATGGCCCCAGGCTGTGGCTAAGCCATGTCTCCGCAATATCCTTTCTTTCAGGAGTGCTAGTTCTGCAAGGTTCGCAGGAGAGCTTCTGTAAAGTTTGGAAGGTAGGAGACGAGGTACTGGCAGAAGTAAAGCTGTGAGTACCGGGCGTGAGTCGTGCTTCGGTAGCTCAGTTGGTAGAGCACTTGCCCGCGAAAGGCAAAGATCCCGAGTTCGAGTCTCGGTCGGGCACACAGTTTTAATCTGCCAGGAAGTTTCATTGATTATGGTGCTTGTCAAAAGGAGACTACAGTTTTCTTCACAGTAGCCGGTACGCTCAGCTAACAGACATGAGTCTCGTGTACAGTCGTTGAGAGTGTTGGTCAGAGTCATGCAGGTGGCAGGTTCCAGTCCATCCAGATGTGTCCCGGGCTCTGCGGACATGTACAGACCACTGGCTAGCCCAACTAGCCAGGTGGGCCTGCCAGCTCAGTCTACACCTCCGACAAAAAAATCTGAAACTTTTGCCACACTCTGGATACACTCTCCTATGAGTGCTTAACATGGATCATCCACTGCCTACCATGTACCTTTAATACCTTCAAATATGTTCAATAATAACTACAATTTCTATTGACTGTCGAAGTGCGAAGTGTAAGCGAATATACCGTCAGAACTTTTATGTCTAATAGCTGCACTACATCCGCCTTCCCCTCCACTCTGTCCATATCCTCCACCCTCTCTCTCTGTCCACCTCATCCACCTCCCCACTTCCCATCTATTTCCTCCCAAACCTTTCTCCGTCCATCTTCTCCTCCTCCTCTCTCCATCCATCCATCTCCTCCTCCCTCATCTCACTTTCTGACTCCTCTCCCTCCCATTGTTTATTCTCTCTTCCCTCTTCTATCCATCTCCTCTTCCCTTTCTCTGTCCATTTCCTCCTCCCTCTTTTCACTGCCCATTTCCTCCTCCCCCTTTCTCTCTCCATCTCCTCGTTAGCTCTCCGCGTCTGTCGACGTCCTCCCTTCTCTCTTCATATTGTCTCCCCTATCCCAACAGGAAGGTGCTGATTCTTACCGCCACAGTAATTCTCTCCAGATAGTGAGTGATATGTATTCCAGATTTGGTTGAACTTGAGCCAGAGGAATATGAAGAGCTTTTTCCTGTGGTTTTACCAGCGTACGCAGATGTCTCATATATTTAACACATTTCACGCTTATTTATACACATATCTCACCTGTGTCTGTACGGAAATTGCAATTTCGTTTCCACGCAGCCCAATTTATGACGCCATATCTCAAGAACTGAGAGCCTTGCTATGATATAATGTGCATCTACATCCAGTAGTATATCTACATACGGCATGTGAAATTTGTTGCGAACAGAATTAGTAGTAACGAAATACTAAATTAAAAAGTTGTGCACGATTTTGCAGTTTTTCACACATCTCAATGTTCATGGCGTTATGTCTCCTCAATTACGTTTCATACAAAGATATATTTTTTAAGTACATTCAGCGGCATTAATGGATATTTTCTGCGAAATGTATTGCGAATGGAGTTAATAACAAACAAATAATACATTTGAACCTCATGCATGATGCGGCAGTTTTTCAAGCATTTCAGTGTTAATTAAATCATATCTCCTGAGCCGTGTGTTGTACATTGATATAATTCTACTGGTCAATTCAGCGGTACAGGTAAATAATGTATCCGAAGTATGTTCCGAACAGAGTTAGTAGTAAGGAAGTGGTAAATTAAAGGAAATACCTGATGCGGCAGTTTAACTGCATGAACAGCTAACTTTTTGCCTTCCATCTTTTGTTGGCGATTGTAAAGGTTTGAAATTATGTGTCAAGTATGTTGTCAGTAATTAAGTTCTCTCAACCTCAAATACTGGATGAATATAGTCTGACTATTTGCCCTTGATTACATTTCCAGAAAAACTGTATGACTTATTGAAGAGAAAGAGTTTCACAAGTTGACCAAGTCAATAACGCGTTGGCCCACCTCTGGCCTTTATAAAAGCAATTAATGGCTTGGAACTAATTACTAGAGTTGTTGGATGTCCTCCTAAGGGATACAGTGCCACATTTTATCCGAGCGTTAGAGAGCCAAAGTCGAGAACTGGTTGGAACGCACTGCTCACAATTCCCCAAACGCTCTCAACTGAGGAGAAATCTAGCGATCTTGCTGGCCAAGGTACCGTTTGGTAAGTACGAAGGCAAGCAGTAGAAACTCTAGCCGTGTGTGAGCAGGCATTATCATACTGAAATGTATTCCCAGGACAGCTTCCCATGAAGGGCAACAAAACGAAGCGTAGAATATCGTCAACGTACCGCTGTGTTGTAAGGGAGGCGCGGATGACAATCAAAGCGGTCCTGCTATGAAAAGAAACGGCATCCCACACCACCACTCCCAGTCGACAGGCCGTACGGCAGGTAACATTCAGACTGGTATCCCCCCTCTGTCCGGAGTTTCTCCATACACGTTTTCGATCTGGAATCTCTTTGACCGGAGAAGAATCGTCTTTAGTGACGAGTCCCGCATCGAATTGAGTCCCGATGACAAGGGAAGACGTGTCTGGAGGCAACCCAAACAGTAGTGGGATACCAGCCTCACTGTCGTCAGCTCTACGTCCCGACAGCCACGTGTGGTCGTCTGGGGTTGCCATTTCATTACATAGCAGGACCCCTTTGGTTGTCATCCGCGGCACTCATACACACAGCGGAAGGTCGATGTTATTGTACGCTCCGCATTGTTCCGCTTCATGGAAAACCACACTGGACTTAATCTCAGCATTATAATGCCTGCCCAAACACGGCGAGAGTTTCTACTGCTTGTCTTCGTGCTTACCAAACCCTTATTTGATCAGCAAGAGTGCTGGATCTCTTTCCATGAGAGTATCTGAAGCCTTATGGGCAGGACCCGCCAACCATCTCGCGATTTTGACGATCTAACTTGCCAGTTGGACTGAATGTTGCATGATAACCCTTAGGAAGACATGCATAAACTCTGTAAATCAGTGTCACGTCTGTAAATGCTTTCATAAAGGCCAGAGGTTTCATCAGCGCGTTACTGACCTGCTCTGCTTGTATAGTTCTTAATCTTGAATAAATCGTTCAGTTTTTCTGAAAGGGTAATGGTTTGTTTTTCTGTAGATGTACGTCCCATCTAGCGATATTCACCCCATTTGGAAAATTCCTTCGTGGTGAGCCTTTTTTTGCCTTAGAGTGTACATATGTACATCCATTTTTATAATGTGTTTGGATTAGATGATGTTGAGTCAGATAGAAATTTAGACTGCTGTCAGCCATATATCTATTGGCATCCGTTACTTTGAGCAAAGTGACACTACGATTTATTTAGGCCTTCAGCTAGATAGGAGATTAATATATTTCCAGAAAACTAGCAGATCTGCATCAAAAGCAATCCCTTTCAAAAGCCGTTGAATAGGGATCTGATGGACACAGCTGCTTTTGCAACAATAACTGAACATTGAGGCCTTCCTCATCTTTGTCTCCAACAGAACTAGTGATAGGTCCTGTTTGCCACGTTTGGCTTAACATCTCGTGAGTAGGACGCAAGGTATCAGTACTTGCGATCTAACATTTGTTCTTGTGTTGCAGCATCACTGCCTCTAGGGTTCCAGCATAGTGCAATACGCAGACGTTACAAGATGTCGTCATCGAGGCTGAGACCAAGACCCGCACGGCTGCGACCATGTGAGTATTGTACATATACTCTACATACGTCAATAAAATTGTAAATGTAACAAGACATTGATTATGGTGCTTGTCAAAAGGAGACTACAGTTTTCTTCACAGTAGCCGGTACGCTCAGCTAACAGACATGAGTCTCGTGTACAGTTGTTGAGAGTGTTGGTCAGAGTCATGCAGGTGGCAGGTTCCAGTCCATCCAGATGTGTCCCGGGCTCTGCGGACATGTACAGACCACTGGCTAGCCCAACTAGCCAGGTGGGCCTGCCAGCTCAGTCTACACATCCGACAAAAAAATCTGATACTTTTTGCCACACTCTGGATACACTCTCCTATGAGTGCTTAACATGGATCATCCACTGCCTACCATGTACCTTTAATACCTTCAAATATGTTCAATAATAACTACAATTTCTATTGACTGTCGAAGTGCGAAGTGTAAGCGAATATACCGTCAGAACTTTTATGTCTAATAGCTGCACTACGTCCTCCAATTCTAACTATATAGTATACATGCAGATCCTCGGAGTAATTAGCTGTAATATGAAACTGAACAATTTCCAGTGCTAATATATCGTTCTCCTCTGTGTTCTCAATGGCCACAATATAAAATATGCGGCGTGTAAACATTATTTTTCGCATGAAATAAAAGCCATATTTCTGGAAGCTGAGCCCTTACTGATCTGATTTTGATAAATAACCATATTCAGATGGAAGGGTCGTCATTTACTGGAATTGTTATGGTCTTCAGTCCCCAGACTGCTTAGATGCACCTTTCCATACTACTCTATCCTGTGGAAGCTTTATCTCCAAATAACTAGTGCAACCACATCTTTCTGAATCTGATTACTGATTTCTTCTCTTGGTCTCCCTCTACGATTTATACCCCCGCCTCCCCTCCTACACACACACACACACACACACACACACACACACACACACACACACACACAAAAATCTCACCAATACTAAATTGGTGATCCCTTAATGTCTCAGAATGTACCCTATCAAACGATCTCTTGTTTTGGTCAAGTTGCGCCACAAGTTTCTTGTCTCTCCAATTCTATTCGGTACTTCCTCATTAGTTACTTGATTGACCCATCCAATCTTCAGCACTGTTCTGTAGCACCACATTTCGAAAGCCTCTATTCTCAATCTAAACCGTTTATCGTCCATTTTTCACTTCCATACTACAGTCCACACACACACACACACACACACACACACACACACACAAAAGGGGTAATATTAGGTTGGTGCTTAAGTTTGTAACGTTTTTCCATAAGTTTGATAAACACAACAAACACACATAACAGAGACTCTGGTCATGAATAATATATTCTCCTTTACTATTTACAACAGTCTGCCAACGCTGCGGTAAATTCTCGATTTCGTAACTATAAGAACCACATGGTTTTGAGGCGAATAATCCGTCGAGCCGAGTTCTGAACACATTTTCACCCGGAAAGGAAGTTCCTTTAAGAGTTTCCGAAAGAGAGTGGAAAAGGTGAAAATCTGAGGGCGCATGGTCAGAAGCATAAGGTAGGTGTGGAATGACATCCCAACCCAATTTCTGTGTAGTTGTTTTTGTCAATGTGGGTGAGCGTTATCGTTGAGTAGCAATTCCCGCAGTCTTACCGGTCACTGTTCTTGGACTGCGTCTCAGTTGTAGAAAATAAAATAGAATATATATGAAATAAAGGATATATGTAAATACAGGAATGCATATTATTATGAATTAATGGGCTTTAAATTAAAAATAAAAGTGTGACTTTTTTCTAAAACTTAAGAATAATTAAAAATTTTCATTACTACAATTCATGCCATGATGTCACCTACATGCATATCTCACTAAAATTACTTGTTTCTGACTTTTAAAACAGAACCTACCAAATTCATTGTAGTCGATCACTAACAAAAAATTAAAGAACACTCGAAACAGAGACTTGGGAAATATAAAAGTTTATTTTTCATTATATACAATTTTAGATTTATTCTCTATATGATACAATGGGCTAAACTAAAAGTTCTGGCTATACAAGAAACAAGATACCCAGATGAGGATACAGTACAGGCAGATCAGTACAGGATTTATAAAGGGAAACCAGCACAGATAGTAAAGAATACAAAAGGTCTTCGGGTATATGGCACAGCATTTGTGATACATAACTCATTCTCTACCAAGGTACTAGAATTTAAATCTAAATCACCAAGAATATCATTGATAACATTCAGAAATAAAAATAAAAAGTACACACTTATAAATGCCCATGCACCAATAAATAAAGACAACCAACAAAATCCAGAGAAAGTGCAGACATTTTGGGAGGAACTGGAAGAAACAATAGGGAAGATCCCTGAGCAACACACTACAATTCTGTTAGGAGACTTTAATGCACAAATTGGAAGAAACGAATTATCAAAAAGCACAGGGAGGTTTACAGCACACACTAAAACTAACATGAATGGCCAGAGATTAGTAGAGTTTTGTGAGAAATTCAAATTGAACATTATGACAACTAAATTCCAGAAGAATCCCAAAAAACAAACAACATGGAAATCACCGAACAAATTACTTGGCGAGTTCCAGATTGATCACGTGACAATAAGTTATGATAACTCAAGGGACATTCAAGATGTACAGGTGGTGAAAGGGGCCAACTTTGATTCTGACAAAATTAAGATGAAATTAACACCAGAAAGAAGTCACAAGAGTGACGAAACAAAAATAGCCAAATATAGAGTACAGGACTTAATGCTCAATCAGCAAGTCTTAGACGACTACAAGGAAAAGACAGATAAAATCAAAAGTCACAAATGGGAAGAAATTGCAACCTCAATACGAGACGTAACAGAACAAACAATTTTACTAACCAAAAAGAAAAAGCATCCCTGGTGGAATGAGGTCTGTGAGAAAGCACTACAGAAAAGAGCCAGAACTTGGGAGAAATACAACTCAACCAAAAGGCCAACTGACTGGGAGCAGTTCAAAACGCAAAGACGTGAAACGACGAAAATCATTAAAAGTGAACGAAGGAAATATGACACACAACAAATACAGAAAATACAAGATGAATTTTCTAAGAACAATACACGCAATTTCTTTCAAACATTCAGAACTACAATAACAAGATATAAACCACCGACACTCTGCTTCAAAGATGAAAAAGGAAATCTGATCACCAGCGTGGAACAAAATTGCCAACACCTAGCGAACTACTTTGAAACGCTGCTAAGCTGCAAAAGACCTGATGAAACCTTGACATTTGAGATGCCTAAGAATAAGCTACCAGACTCTGAACCACCTAATAAAGAAGAAATTAAAGAGATCTTGAAAGGATTGAAAAACAATAAAGCATCTGGTAAAGATTCGTTAGTAGCGGAACTACTGAAATACGCAGGAGAAAACTTAATAAATAATTTCGAGGCGCTGTTTGAAGAGATTTGGAATACAGAGAAGATTCCGGAGGAATGGAAGACAGCATTGATTCATCCGTTACATAAGAAGGGTGCCAAGACAAATGCAAATAACTACAGAGGTATCTCATTGTTATCAGTGGCCTATAAGATCCTATCCAAGGCACTACAAAACAGGATTGAAAATCAAGTAGAGAAAGAACTGGGTGAATATCAGGCTGGGTTTAGAAAAGGAAGATCATGCAGTGAACAGATTTTCAGTCTACTCTCCATAATACAACTTCGCGCACGCACATCGAAAAATCTAGTAATTACATTCATAGACTTCAAAAAAGCATATGATTCTATTGATAGACCAACCCTGATTAACACATTAGAAGAATTTGGGATTGATGATAAAAGCAGAAGTCTAATCCAGGAAACCCTTACGGGAACAAAATCGCAAGTGAAGTTTTTGGGTAGATTGTCACAACCGTTTGTAATTGGAACAGGTGTTAGACAAGGGGATGGGCTCTCCCCACTGTTGTTTAACATTGTCCCTGAAAAAGTGGTCAGGGAATGGAGAAAGAAGATGGCAGAAGCTGGAGTGAAAAATGGGATAACGTTAGGAAGAAATAAAACAAAAATTGAATGTCTGGCATTTGCTGATGACATGGCAATATTGGCAGATGACATCGAAACAGCAAAGATTCAGATAGAAATGCTGCATGAGATCGCTGAGAAGACAGGTCTACAAATATCGTATGAAAAGACAGAACTGATGATACAGGACAAAACAGACCCAACACAGACATTGCAAACTAAATATGGAATAATTAAGAGAGTTCATAAATTTAAGTATCTAGGGGAATGGATTACACCGACAGGGTTACCAAATGTTTCACTACAGGAAAGAGCAATAAAGATAGAAACGGCGTACCAGCTATGCCGAAATGTATACAATAAAAAGTCGATCTCCATCAATGCCAAGCTCAGGCACTACAATGCGGTAATAAAACCAGGAAGTTTGTATGCGATTGAATGCATCCCACTGAACAGAAAACGTCTGTTGGAGAAATTGGAAATAAAAGAGAGAAAAATACTGAGAAAGATCTTAGGACCTAAAAAGGATGGACAAGATTATAAATTGCGATCCAATAAAGAGTTATACGAGAAAATTGAAAAACTGACAACATCCTTTAAAAAGAGAAGACTGAGTTTCTATGGGCATGTCAAAAGAATGGCACCAGAAAGAACGGCAAAGAAAATCCTGGAATACATGGAAAGCAGAAAGACACAAATTAACTGGCTGAAAGAAGTAAAAGAAGACATTGCAGAAATGAACATTATACCAGAGACAGTTTACAACAGAATGGAATATAGGAATGCCATCAACAAAATACAGGGATTCAAAGACCGAACGCAATCAAAGAAGACGGGAACAACCTGGTCGCAAGAACGTAAAGAAGCCCACTCAGAAAAAATGAAGAAGTACTGGGAAGAACGCAAGAAAAAGCACAAGAAATGACTGATGCTTAGCGTAGTCCAAAGTTGACTGTAACGAATAATAATAATAATACAATGGGCATAGAATTGCACCTCACAACTCCACGTTATGAGAAGCAAAAATTCACCTTAACAATTGAATAGGGTTGCAGTACTTGTGTTGTAATTGACATAACAGGCAGGTTTTCTCCAGTAAAGACAACAACAAAGTCCCGTCTAACAAAACCAACAGTAGGTAGGAAACCAACCGTAGGTACGAATTTAAAGTTTGCCTCGCTTTGACAGTTTAGCTTGAAAACTTAAGTTAATTCGACCAGTCCCTGCGCTCTTTAAGATAACATGCATTTGCTGGGCCGGTTTAGGTTAGTTTAAATCCACACACTTGCGCTCTATCGACGCTGATTAACTGTCGTTTTATATCCTTAGCTCCACGTTGGTGCATTTAGACCTGTGGTTATGTGGCAAAATGATGCTCGATTAGAAGTCCCCTATCCTTCTCTCGCCTCATTTTAAGGTATTTTCCTCTACATCTACTGTTAAAACAAATAAAAAAGTAAGATGGCTGGCCCAGGAGACGAAAAGAAAAGAGTCCGTATTATGAAAAGTGACGCAACTGTCAGCTACAATATAGTTAAGCAGCAATTGCATTTCAGTGTATGATATGCCTTAGAACAAAGTATTCTCGATGTGACTCTAATTCCAGTTCTGTATGTTTCAGTACGCAGGCGTAGTTCAACCAAGGAAGCCACAACAGGTAAGTGCTTCGCCGTAGTACGCATCATCTCATAATCCAGAGTGCATGTTAAACTGTATCTTGTCGTATATCTGAATGAGCAAGCCAGTTCAAAGGCCCAACGAAGGGCAAAAGCACTCCACCTCCTATAAGAGAATGCCTATTCAATCACTGGGGAGCTTAAATCAAACTTCCAGAAGGAGTTCTTTTTTATTAACGGTATGACGTACTGCGAGTAGGATAAAACGCGATACAAGTATTGCTAATACTAGCTGCAGCATAGGCTACTTCCACTGAAGGTGCTACATTATAGTAGACCATTATTAGCATTCACTAAAATTATGTACTCTATATAAAATCAGTGATTCCGGACAGACAGATACCTACAGTAGTAAACGTAGCGTATGGTACAGAACACTGCCATAAGCTAGCTAGTCTATCGCAGTTTTCCTAATAACTTTGGTCAATTAAGATATTAATCCCATTATGTGTAAGTTAGCTGAATTGCATATCTATCTGGCTGCACCTCTTTTCGATTTCGTTGTTTGTGTATGCGATTAGTGCCTCACTAGATATCCCTAGAGACTGGAAGCGGGGAGCCGTCTAGAAACCGATATACAAAGAGCTGCCGCAGCCTAAGGAATATCTTTGTTCTACAAAGCTATCCTCCTGTCTGTTTCTTAAAAGCAAATAGTATTTACAGCAAAATTTAAATTGTCGATCTTTAATTCAGGTTTTATTCGAAAACTGTTGTAAATAGAAACAAACGGATGTTCTAATAAAACGTATAGATTTAACATTTAGCGTTAGAAAATCCAATTTTCTCGAAATGAGATAAAACTAAAAACTAAAATCGCAAAACAAAGCCAAATCACACATCGCTGCAGTACGTTGTCGAGTTCATATGAAATATACAACTTTCACACTTATCAATAATAACAGGAAACTCTTGCCACTGTTCATGATGGAGAACGTTATAGTGAGTACAAAATAACATTGATTATTACACAGATTTATTTATGTTTGTGCATGTACACTGTCCTTGCATTGACAGTAATTGCTTTAGTTACATGTTGTTGTTGTTGTGGTCTTCAGTCCAGAGACTGGTTTGATGTAGCTCTCCATGCTACTCTATCCTGTGCAAGCTTTTTCATTTCCCAGTACCTACTGCAACCTACATCTTTCTGAATCTGCTTAGAGTATGCATCTCTTGGTCTCCCTCTACGATTTTTACCCTCCACGCTGCCCTCCAATACTAAATTGGTGATCCCTTGATGCCTCAGAACATGTCCTACCAACCGATCCCTTCTTCTAGTCAAGTTGTGCCACAAATTTCGCTTCTTCCCAATTCTGTTCAATATCTCGTCATTAGTTATGTGATCTACCTATCTAATCTTCAGCATTCTTCTGTAGCACCACATTTCGAAAGCTTTTATACTATTCTCGTCTAAACTATTAATCGTACACGTTTCACTTTCATACATGTCTACACTCCATACAAATACTTTCAGAAACGACTTCCTGACACTTAAATCTATACTCGATGTTAACAAATTTTTCTTCTTCATAAACGCTTCCCTTGCCATTGCCAGTGTACATTTTATATCCTCTCCACTTCGACCATCACACTTATTTTGCTTCCCAAATAGCAAAACTCATTTTCTACTTTAAGTGTCTCATTTCCTAATCCAATTCCCTCAGCATCACCCGATTTAATTCGACTATGTTCCATTACCTCGTTTTGCTTTTGTTGATGTTCATCTTATATCCTCCTTCCAAGACATTGTCCATTCCGTTAAACTGCTCTTCCACGTCCTTTGCTGTGTCTGACAAATTACAGTGTCATCGGAGAAACTCAAACTTTTTATTTCTTCTCCATCGATTTTAATTCCTTCTCCGATTTTTCTTTTGTTTCCATTACTGCTTGCTCAATATACAGATTGAATAACATCGGGGATAGGCTACAACCCTGTCACACTCCCTTCCCAACCACAGATTCCCTTTCACGCCCCTCGACTGTTTATGACTACCATCTGTTTTCTGTACAAATTGTAAATAGTCTTTCGCTCCCTGTATTTTACCCCTGCCACATTCAGAATTTGAAAGAGAGTGTTCCAGTCAACATTGTCAAAATCTTTCTCTAAGTCTGCAAATGCTAGAAACGTAGGTTTGCCTTTTCTCAATCTAAGATAAGTCATAGGGTCAGTATTGCCTCAGGTGTTCCAACATTTCTACGGAATCCAAACTGATCTTCCCCGAGGTCGGCTTCTACCAGTTTTTCCATTCTTCTGTGAAGAACTCGTGTTAGTATTTTGCAGCTGTGACTTATTAAACTGATAGTTCGGTAATTTTCACATCTGTCAACACCTGCTTTCTTTGAGATTGGAATTATTATATTGTTCTTGATGTGTGAGGATATTTCGCCTGTCTCATACATCTTGCTCACCAGATGGTAGAGTTTTGTCAGGACTGGCTCTCCCAAGGCTGTCAGTAGTTCTAATGGAATGTTGTCTACTCCCGGGGCCTTGTTTCGACTCAGGTCTTTCAGTGCTCTGTCAAACTCTTCACGCAGTATCATATCTCGCATTTCATCTTCATCTACATCCTCTTCCATTTCCATAATATTGTCCTCAAGTACATCGCCCTTGTATAGACCCCCTATATACTCCTTCCACCTTTCTGCTTTCCTTTCTTTGCTTAGAACTGGGTTTCCATCAAAGCTCTTCATATTCATGCAAGTGGTATTCCTTTCTCCAAAGGTCTCTTTAATTTTCCTGTAGGCAGTATCTATCTTATCCCTAGTGAGATAAGCCTCTACATCCTTACATTTGCCCTCTAGCCATCCCTGCTTAGCCATTATGCACTTCCTGTCGATCTCATTTTTGAGATGTTTGTTTTCCTTTTTGCCTGCTTCATTTACAGCATTTTTATATTTTCTTCTTTCATCAATTAAATTCAATATTTCTTCTGTTACCCAAGGGTTTCTACTAGCCCTCGTCTTTTTACCTATTTGATCCTCTGCTGCCTTCACTGTTTCATCCCTCAAAGCTACCCATTCATCTTCTACTGTATTTCTTTCCCCCATTCCTGTCAATTGTTCCCTTATGCTCTGCCTGAAACTCTGTACAACCTCTGGTTTAGTCAGTTTATCCAGGTCCCATCTCCTTAAATTCCCACCTTTTTGCAGTTTCTTCAGTTTTAATCTACAGTTCATAACCAATAGATTGTGGTCAGAGTCCACATCTGCCCCTGGAAATGTCTTACAATTTAAAACTTGGTTCCTAAATCTCTGTCTTACCATTATATAATCTATCTGAAACCTTGAATTATCTCCAGGCCTCTTCCATGTATACAACCTTCTTTCATGATTCTTGAACCAGGTGTTCGCTAAGACTAAGTTATGCTCTGTGCAAAATTCTGCCAGGCGGCTTCCTCTTTCAATCCTTACCACAATTCCATATTTACCTACTTTGTTTCCTTCTCTTCCTTTTCCTACTATCGAATTCCAGTCACCCATGAAAATGAAATTTTCGTCTCCCTTCACTATCTGAATAATTTCATCAATCTCTTCGTCATCTGAGGAGCTAGTTGGCATATAAACTTGTACTACTGCGGTAGGTGTGGGCTTTATGTCTATCTTGGCCACAATAATGCGTGCTCTACGTTGTTTGTAGTAACTTTCCTGCACTCCTATTTTTTATTCATTGTTAAACCTACTACTGCATTACCCCTATTTGATTTTGTATTTATAACCCTGTATTCACCTGACCAGAAGTCTTGCTCCTCCTGCCACCGAATGTCACTAATTCCCACTATATCTAACTTTAACCTACCGATTTCCCTTTTTAAATTTTCTAACCAACCTGTCGGATTAAGGGATCTGACATTCCACACTCCGATCCGTAGAACGGCAGTTTTCTTTCTCCTGATAACGACGTACTCGGGACTATTTCACCTCTGGAATATTTTACCCAAGAGGACGCCACCATCATTTAACCATACAGTTAAGCTGCATGCCCTCGGGCAAAACTACGGCAGTAGTTTTCCCTTGCTTTCAGCCGTTCGCAGAATCAGCACAGCAAGGCCGTTTTGGTTAATATTACAAGGCTATATCAGTTAGTCATCCAGACTGTTGCCGCTGCTAGTACTGAAAAGGCTGCTGCCCCTCTTCAGGAACCACATGTTTGTCTGGCCTCTCAACAGATACATCTCCATTGTGGTTGCACCTACGGTACAGCTATCTGTGTCGCTGAGGTACGCAAGCCTCACCACCAACGGCAAGGTCCATGGTTCATGGAGGGGGAGTTTGCAAAATTTACTTGGTCAACTAATTCATATTACTTATGAAATGCAATTTATGTTTTGTAAGGACATAAAATACACATTGCACTAACACTGAACGATGTGCGGTTCTAATTATGTGTAAGAAAACAAACAAAAATCATAGATGTCGTCCTCTCCTAGATTCTCTCGCACACATTCATTTGTCTTTCTTTTCCTACCAGCGCTGTCAATACTATCGGTAATTCTTGCTACGTCATTTATGTACTGTATCAAAACTGCCGCACTACAGTTTTGGTATAGCGCATCTCTAGCTTTGGTAACGGATTCAGTTCGGCTAGCTATTTTATACTCAGCATGAAAATGTGAGATAAAGGGCAACTCGTAGTCACCGACAATATGAAAAAAAAAATTCTTGTACTTGCCCATAGTAACCTGAAAGGATGGACCTAGCCATTATAGAAGACGCACTCACAAAACATCACAGAACCTCCTCGGAGTTGAGCTACGTCCTTCACATAGCGGAACTTAAGCGCCCCATTGGACCATAGGTGCGCTCGATGCCTTATGAGTTATGACATTCGAGAAGAGGCAAGCTGGCAGAACACGCCTCCAGCTACTGTCCAATATCTGTGTTATTTGACCCACTCAATACGTTCATCTTTTTATGCCGCTGTCACAAAAGACATTTTGCTAAGCAACCATCAACTGCGAACAGTTCCCTTCGCAATGTTCGCTCGGAAACTTACTGATGTGGACTTTTAGTCGCTGACAACAATTCCTTTCTGGTTTGAAACCGATTGTCATTGACGACGGATGGCTTCTGTCTGAGTTCCCCGTCGGCTACACTGTCCTCAGCCGAGTTACATTGCTGTGTGCAGTAGGACAGCAACTAATATTTTCTCCAGTACGCTTATTCCGAGTGTGCGGTCATATTATGAAAACACTGTGCAATATAATTAAAGGGTCACTTTTTTGAAATCCCATTTACCCCTATTGCGACGCAAATGTTTGACATTTGGCTCACAGCTGCCTAAATCGTTCCCCTTGTCATTTTTCCCTCCCACACATCATATTAAAATTCTCTGTCTCTGCACAAGTTTTGAAAGCTTCAAGAGGCGTAAGATATACAAAAGAGAAACTTTTTACTTATCTTCATTTTCTCTTGTAGTCGGCTGCAAATCTTGAGGCTAGGGGTACATTCTTGCAGCTGAAATTTTAATTTTGTAGGTTGTTGTTGAACTGTAGAAATGATGAAATTCTTTCTGCTGCTATGAATATCTTATTATTTTATCCCATTCTTCTATACCACACTGACTTCACAATCTCTAATTTCATAAAACCGTCAATTACATTGTTGTAGCCGGCCGGGGTGGCCGAGCGGTTCTAGGCGCTACAGACTGGAACCGCGCGACCGCTGCGGTCGCAGGTTCGAATCCTGCCTCGGGCATGGATGTGTGTGATGTCCTTAGGTTAGTTAGGTTTAAGTAGTTCTAAGTTCTAGGGGACTGATGACCTCAGATGTTAAGTCCCATAGTGCACAGAGCCATTTGCACAACTTTTTTACATTGTTGTAGACAAAATTAAAAAACACGTGCGCTTCCATCAGAGGCATGCCCACTACTACTCACATCCTGTGGTACTCACAATACAGGGTGCTTCAAAAAGAATGTATGTATTTCGAATGGCTATATTTATTAAACTTTAAGAAAAACCAATATGAAACTTTACCCACATATTTACGAACTTCTCAAGTTCAGATTACAGATGTTCGATATGTCCTCCATTAAAGACACGAATAATATCACCCCCAGCATGTCGTTCGTCACTGATGTTATGGCAGTACGGATCCGATTCTTCACCTCTTCCAGGTTCTGTGGGAGTGGTGGTACATAACCGTTGTCTATAACGAAACCCCACAGGAAGAAGTCAGAAGGTGTCAAATCCGGTGGCCTTCCAGCCCAGCTGAGACATGCTAAGTCGCCAGCTCTTTGATGAACAATCCAAAGGTTCGGTAGAGTTTCATTCAGATATTCACGCACTTGGTGACTCCAGTGAGGGGGGTGCCCCGTCTTGTTGAAAAATGAAGTTGTCTTCTTGCAGCCTCAGAAACAACCGGTTTTGTAGCATAGCGAGTTACCGCTGACTGTTAACCGTGTTTCCATCAAAAAATATTGAGCCGTAAACAGATGATCGCGATATCGCACAAAACACATTGACTTTGGGCGAATCTCGTACATGTCCAGTGGCTGCATGTGGGCTCTGTAGGCCTCAAATGTGTTTGTTTACCTCACCACTAATATGGAAGTCGCTTCATTACTGAGTATGTTGCGTTGTGTGAAACTGATGTTATTGTCAGTAGCATCAAGAATCTCGTTACAAAATGCCACACGTTTGCGTTCGTCATCAAGACGCAGACATTGAAACAGTTGTAACTTGTACGGCTTCATAACCAACTGACGTCTCAAAATATGGCAAATTGTTGTTGTAGGCTGTTGTAACTCCCGACTGGCACGAAGATTTATTTTGAAGGACTACCTTGCAAAGCAGTTTGAATTCGTGCAACATTTTTTTTCAGGAATACGAGGGTGGGCAGTACTCTTTCCTTTACATACACATCCTGTACCTAGAAACTGTTGATACCATCAGCGAATGTTCCACCCATTCGGAGTATCAATTTGGTACCTCAACCAGGAACGTCTCTGCACTGTAATCACGGAATTTCACTTCGCAAACTCGAGAACACAAAATAATTTGTGCTGTAGAGTAGCCATTTTAAACATATGACGGTTACCAATCAAAACAGAAGACAACTGACATCTAGCGGTTATTTATATAAACTAGACTATGTATTCGTTTCTCCAATAGCCGAGCCGAGGCGCAGCGAGCGATAGTTTGGACAAAATAATACTTTTTAATACGTATATTCTCTTTGAAACACACTGTATTCCAAAGAATGTACAAAGCGAAAGAGTTTACATACTTTCATGACAAAAGCAGAATCGTCTAGTTATATCATTATTTTATAAATGAGTCCAGAAATAAACTTAATAATTCACATTAGATTGTGCAATTAATAATATGAATTTAAATATGCCAGAATTTCTAAAAGGAGAATAATTTTAACCGTTAATACATACCGATTGTAACAAATTAATTTCTTTTTATACATTATAGCCTGAAATACAATACATTGTATATAAAATCTAAAGAAATTCTTTCAGTTAAACAGTAGAGATAATGTTCACCTAAACGAGATTCGGAATAAATCCTGCCCCGCGACGTCGCGCATTGCGGTCGGCGAGGTGTCGACACATGCGACTAGAAGGCCAGAGATCAGAAGTTCATGGAAGCTGTAAGGTGAATTGATGATGTGACATTGCCACCAAATTACCCCACGTATCTGGTCAGTGCCACCGTGGAGGTATCTCACAATGGGAAGGTCCACAAACCTTCCTTACTCACATCTCAGCCCTTCTCCTGGCGCCTCTGCGATGGAGGTCAGCATTCAAACCATGCAGTTTTTATGGGTGTCTGACATCTCAGACATACCATCGCTCAGAATCGACACGAAAAGGCCTCAGCAGATGGTACACAGGGTGTCACTGAGACCACCACTTTTCTTGAGACGTCCATTTACGCATATCCGCCGTAAAATAATACAGAATACAGCGCGATGTGCAACAGAACGACGATATTGACAACGTTTGTCACTGCTGACACCTTATGGACGGTTCAGCACTCCTCTAAGAACATTGAGGAGCTGCAGCACCAATTGATGTGACCAAACCTTTTTGGAGTGTGGCACAACAGCAACTAAGTCATTAAGGGGCTCCGGAAAGGCTCAAAATCATGAAAAGTTCAATTTTTACTTTTTTGCGTTTTCTGAATCTGCAGACTATTACCTTTTAATAGATATATAATTTATTCAATTCCGAAGACTACAACTATTTTTAAATTTTTTTTGAAATGTGTTATACATGGGCGTGACCCACTGTGGCGCTGTTAAACTGCTGTCAAATGGTGTTATTATTAACGTCCGTGTTCATCAGGTACATTTTAGTGATGTGAGATAAAGTATGTGTTGTGGCTAACCTGTGATGGTTCAATATATATCGCTGGTGTGATTGTCGATTGTTTCATGTTTATTTACTCTGTCGTTATCTCGAAAATATTCGTAATTAATTCTGTTTCTTGAGTCTCTGTTTTGTTGAAGTATAATAATGAGTAAAAGTAAAGTTATTAGACATCCTCTGAAGGCTTTTAAGAAAAGGAGAAATGTTGGAAAGCCAAAGGTATGTGTTATTACTGTAAACAATAAAGACGATAACCAAGTGAGTGAACCTAACCTCTCAAGTACACCTGCCCATAGCAGTCAAAGTGGGATAGAAAATACTTCACAGAAGAAGCTTGGTTCAATGAGTGAAAACTATGAATGTTTTATGGGCGAATCGGATGTGAATGAAATATTTGATATGTCGCTTCTCAAAGGAATTTTTTCAAACTGTGTAAGATGTATTCATTGTAGTGAAGTTGGTCTGGAACTCTCCATAATAAAGGACGTAGGACTTGCTAGTGAAATACAACTGAAATGTGATAAGTGTTCATACATGACCACCTCTTGGAACAGTGTTGCAGTAACTGCAACTGAAGAAAATGGTAGCAAAATCTACGAACACAACAACGAGCGATGCTTGCTTTAGACAAGGAACGCCTTCGGGCTGCAGACAGGGCTGTAAAGAGTCTAGAAATACAAGCAAGAGTAAACAGGAGGAGGAACAAGAGGAAGCTGGAGGAGGAGTTTGCAGAGGATGAAGATAATCCATCCTATGGACCTGGAATGCACTAAAAAGTTAATCCAGTCTTTGTCGCTCGATTCCCAAAACTTTTATTTTCTCATACTAATTACATGTTTTCTAAGGATCTTCCAAACATATTTGTTTCAAACTTTCAGTAAATGTTACACAGTACCTTCTGCACAATTTAACACAGCCTTTTACCAAAAAACTGTATATTTTTGAATATATAAATAAAAAATTGCAAAAAAATGTTGTGAATTTTCATTACAATTGAAAAAAATCATATTTAATAACTGAACTAAAATTTTGTAAAATACCTGTGTTAAGTTGTAGCCCATATTACAATAAATAATCTGTAAAAAGTTCAACTTCCTACCTCAAATACTTTGTGAGGAAAGATGTAATTTATAAGCGTTATTTTAACATTGCAAGTATAGGGCGTTCCGGAGCCCCTTAAGGACGGTTCAAAAACATTAACAAAATTTGAACACTATGTGAAGAATCAAAGGACATTGAGGCTTTTCCACGTCTCCTGTATTGTGTCTTCCTGTGGTGAGATCATGAGGGAGGGAGGGGCGGGAAAGGGGGTTAACACATTGACGCGTGCTTGGAAAAGAGCCCTCTCACCTTCCCAGTTTAGTAAAAATCTCGGTCCCACGCGCACACTTTTGTTGAGCGCTTTAAAAATGTGCCTTTATGGAGACAAGCCATGACCGATTGCTAGACGCTTGCGAACATCTAACCCTGCAAGCAGGTATAGAGCAGCAGCGTAGTGCCACTTAACTGAAGAGAGTCGAGGGGCTGACTACCTGCAGGTACCTAGGAATCGGTCAAGGGCTGTCACAGTACAGATAGATTTTTAAAGTGTTCAACAAACATGCACATATGTCGCCGACGGCGTTGCCAGAGTGTGGGGGGGGGGGGGAGAAGAGGTTATTTTATTCACGATTGTCTCAATGTCGCACACCCGTCCTCCATGATCACTCTACAGAGATCGCGAAACATGAGTATTTCGAGGGAGGTAACGTGGTATCTTTTATGTTGGGCATGTTCGACTGAACAGACCCCACACACACACATGTAGTATAACTGTTAACTTGACTGCTGTATTATCCTCAGTACAGATGCACAATAGAGTTTGAAACTCTCGCGGAAATACGGGAAACTCTGCAAGCAGATGAGGCAAATAGGTAAATCGACGGGGTCGATGCTTGGTAGTATGCGATGACGTGAAATCTGGGGCCTGGCATAGAGTGTGAACGGATAGGCGAAGTGCTTAAAATGACTGCTCGTGTAAAACGTGAAATTTGGATTCGAGTTCCGGCACTGCAGAAATTTTTAACTTTTGCCACTGAATAATCTCTATGCCCAATTGCGGCTAACGTTGGCATCTCTCTCAAAATATTGATATTTACGTCAGATGTATAGGAAAAAACAGTAGTGGTTGTTCTGTCGGATATGTCCGACAGAACAGGCGCGACACACATACACGTTATAAGTTTATGATTATAAATTGTTTCATCTGTTGTCTAGGCTGCCTTGTCACGGTCCGCGCGGCTCCCCCCGTCGGAGATTCGAGTCCTCCCTCGGTCATGGGTGTGTGTGGTGTCCTTAGCGTAAGTTAGTTTAAGTTAGATTAAGTAGTGTGTAAGCTTAGGGACCGATGACCTCAGCAGTTGGGTCCCATAAGACCTTACGACAAATTTCCGTTTTTTTTTTTCATCTGTTGTCTTTACTCCGCAGACTAATTTGTTGCAGCTCTCCTTGCTACTCTATCCAGTGCACCTTAGTATAACTAATGAAACGAAGATATATTTGAACCTTTCTTACTTGGTTTCCCTCTACAATTTTTGTCAGGCACACTTCCCTCCAGTACCAAACCGAAAATTTTCTTGATGCCTCATTGTGTGTCCTATCAACCGATAACTTCTATTAATCAAGTTCTGCTTCACTTTTCTTTCATCCCGTACTCGCTCGAGCTCTCCCCCATTAGTTAATCGGTATGTCCATTTACTTCTTTCGTAGACCACATTTCAGGAACTTCTACTCTCTTCTCGTCTGTTGTCCAAAAGTCCTCCATGAATATTATCAGAGAGAACTTCGTAACTTTTAAATATATATTCTACGTGAACAAGTGGCTCTTTTTCAGAAACACTGTTCTAGCTATAGCCAGCCAGCATTTTATATCCTCTCCACTTCTACTATTGTCATTTGTTTCGCTACACAAATAACAAGACTCGTTTACTACTTTTAGGAGGCTCAGTTTCTAAATCAGCCCTGTCAACATCAGCTAATTTAATTCCACTGGATCCGAGTTTTGTTGATAGTCATCATATAATCTCTCTTCAAGGCAGTATCCCTATAGTTCAGCTGCTCGTACAAGCCTCTGGCAGAAATACTGTGTCACCAGAAAACTGGAAACTTTTATTTCTTCTCCCTGAACTTATATCCTTTCCCAAATTTCTCCTTGTTATGCTTTGCATCCTTTACTATTTGCTAATTGCACAAAGTGAATAACGCTGATGATAGACTACTAACTATTCTCACTTACTTCGCTACAACCGGTTCCCATTAATGTCCGACTCTTATAACTGCAGTCTGCTTTCTGTACTAAAAACAGTAAAAAGTATGTGTTCTGAAAAGCGACGAGAAAGTTAGGTGTAACATAGTTAAGCAATATTGTAGTTCAGTGCATGATGTGTATTAGAACATATTAATTTCGATTTGATACTAATGACAATTCCATGTGTTTCAGTGCACACTCCTCAGGCAGTTGAAGTCACAACAGGTAATTCTCTTGTGCTCTGGTTTTCTCATAGTTCACAATTCACTATCTACAGTGCTGTTTACTAAATGCACATACTCGGAATATTTTACCTCAAATCAATGTCAGTGTTTTATAGTAATAGAACCAGAAGAAATGGTAAACAGTGTTCTTAAAATTGTCATTGATTGGTTTTCTGCGAATTGTCTCACTCTCACTTTCAAAGAGACACGACATGTTCAGTTCTGCACGTCCATGAGTGCTAAACCAAAGGTAAGTGTAACACATGGTTATGCAATGATAAACAGGGTGGAATCTACAGAATTATACGTGCCCTTCTTGCTGAGATTTTAAACTGTAAAAATCATATTTTGGAACCCCTAGAACAACGTAGTTCAGCCACATTTCTACTTTTAATCATTGCAAATTTTGGGGAGAGATGAGTAGCTACGATGACATACTTTGCATATTTACATTCAATAATGTCATATGAAATACTATTCTGGGGGCAAGGCAGAATGTCTTCAAAGCTCAAAAATATGCTTAAGAATAATTGTAGTTCTCACCCACGATAATCTTGTAATTGTCTGTTTAAGGAGTTGGTCGTCCTGACTACAGCTTAACAGTATATTTATTTCCACATGAAGTTCTTTGCAAATAATCCACTTCCGTTCAAATTACAATACCAGACTGAAAAAGGCATTCATTATTCCACATTAAGATTATACATAGCATAAAAAGAGAAGCACATTGCTGTAACTAAAACATTTTGATCACTTACCCGGAGATACAAAACGTCTGATAGGCAGCAAAGTAAAATTTCAAAAGAAACTGAGAAGTTTCTCCTTAACAACTCCTTCTCTTCTGTAGAAGAATTTGTATTACTGTAATGTTAAAAGGCGGTGGGTACGAATTAATAAATAACATTTGTATTTTTTTAAAAGGTGCATATACACTGGAAACTTGTTTCAATTGTAAATGTTTCCTGCGTTGTATTGGAACATGTTTCTGGCTTTTTCTTTTCTCTCTCTCCACACTGGCGACAACATTTTACGCAGTGTATTTGCTTCGTCTGCGACGCTGTTTGCTGTACTGACTGTTACTCAATGTCTAGAGATGAGGATTTGTAATAACATGTGGTGCTGCATTATTTCCTGTCGACGGTTCACACAAACAAAATTAAAGGCGTCGTCGTACACGGTAGACTGAAAGATACTTTGCAAGGAATATGCAGGTATATTTACTAATTAATCTGTAATGTGAATGTAAAATGACCGTTTATTGTGCAAAATGATCTATGAAATATGAAACTAACTCTCTTGTATAGGCATTCACGCTTTGTCTCTGCTAGTTAACCTTTCATGCCTTCCATGATACATCTACTATGTCTCACAAGCTGCGACATGGTCGCGAATAAAACAGTGACTCGAATATACAATAAATTTCCTTTACTTCACGTTTGTGGTCACAGATTCTTTGTCACGAGGCTACCAGTTCAGTCTATGGTTCAAATGGCTCTGAGCACTATGGGATTTAACATCTGTGGTCATCAGTCCCCTAGAACTTAGAACTACTTAAACCTAACTAACCTAAGGACATCACACACATCCATGCCCGAAGCAGGATTCGAACCTGCGACCGTAGCGGTCACGCCGTTCCAGACTGAAGTGCCTAGAACCGCATGGCCACACTGGTCGGCAGTTCGGTCTATAATGACCATCTTCAGATCTGTTCTACAAAAACATGTCCTAACGTACTGCAGCCTTGTGGCATCGTCAAATGGTAAACACAAAATTAGCACCAGCACCGTTAAATATATATAAACGGCAGCATATGCAAGAGTCATCTTGTCAGCGGCTGATTTTGTGTTTAACATTTGACGATGCCACTATGGCTGTAGTACATTAGGACATGTTTTGATAGAACAGATCTGAAGATCGTCATTATAGACCGAAAGCGGTAGTCTCATGACAAAAAACTTTTGTGACCACAGACGTAAAGTAAAGGAAACCTCATCTGCTGTGTGTTATTTTCAGTGTGATTTTACTTCCAAGGTACCAGAATTCCTAAACTTCGCTTATTTCGTGCACACCTTGATAATGGCTTCAGTTGGGAATGAAAGGGTTGAAACCCGCGCCCGAAACCGTCATCCACCGAGGCAACAGAGCATCTCATTCATAGGACACGCTCCTGCTATTTCCATCTTCTCCACTGGCGATAGTGGAAACCAGTTGCAATCAGTGACTAACAAACACTGCTACGCGATTTTCCGCGTATGGTTCGCCAGCGTACAAAGTCACGCTTGCTGCCGAATGGGTGGTGAAGTGGCAGACGACGACGTCTATGACTTCGACGATCTGTAGTGTCGTTGGATGACGTTTGTAGACGGGTTCCTATCCCCGATTTGTTCCTCATGTCACGCTCCGAAGTCCCTCGAAGTTTGTCACAGTTGTAGGACACCCTGCATATTAAGAATACTAAGCTATAGTAAACTACAAACTGCTTCTGTCGTCAGGAGTTTTGAAATATACAAGGGGTATTCGGATGGTAAGGAACGATCGGTCGCGAAATGGAAACCGCAAGGAAAATCAAAACTGTTTTGTTTGGAAACAGTTACCTACACCTTCCAGTTACTTCTCCACATAGTCGCCGCTCCAACTCGGACATCTGTTGTAGCTTTGTTCCAACTTTTCCATACCCTTGTCATAGGGCTGCCTCCTGTGCTTTGCGACAATTTTCTACACTGGACTACAACTCCTTGCCTGTGCCAAAATGTCTTCAGTACCAGCGATCCACTGGAGAGATGAAAATCAGAGGGAGCCAAGTCCGAGATATGTGGTGGGTGATCAAACACGAAAACCCTGCAAGGAAGTCTTCTTTGCCCCTGCAGTGTGTGGGCGAGAAATGTCATGAAAAAGAAAATGTATGACAGTTAGGTTATGTGGGGTTGCATAAAACCCAGCAAATTCTCACGGAAGGTACCCATACTTGGCGGCAGCCACTGTTTTCTAGACATCTTTACGCGCTCATTGTGCGCTCAGAAGTGTGAAGAGCGGAATGGCGCTATCTACAGGTATAATAGACACTGTCCAGCACATCTGTTGAACGCTTCAGAAGATTTTCACTGTGGTTTCCATTTCGCGACCGATCGTTCCTTACTTTTCAAATACCCCCCCCCCCCCCCGTAGCAGGTGGTTTTAGCTCATCATTTAGAAAGTAACTTGAGCTGCTGTTCTGATAGTCACGTCGATTAAAGGTTACATTTTATTCTTAAAAATCTAATGTACTATGTGTGGACTCATTGCCACTGGGAAGTCTTTTTGTGGTTACTCACTTTTCGAAGATCTGGCAAGTGACGTCCTCTCGATATCGGCAGCTGACTTCCACAAGATCGATGTCTTAAAGGTGTTCTGAGCTGTTGCGGTGACGGAAACACAGTTGGAAATTTTTGGACGACGTAGGAGTAAGATTTGTGGTAAGTGAAAAATTGTTTAGTTCCGATAATGAGGGATCATACACAGGAGTCCATACACTGTTCTTATATTTGATATTTCTGATTATGAACAGAACCCGAAACACGTCAGTAAATCACTTCTGAATGGCAAAGTCAATAGGTATTTTAATGACAGATTTAGCAATGATAAAGATTCAAGTGGTTTCAGAGTTTCGAAGCAAATATATTGCTCCCTTCCGCAGTTCCCATCAATAGATAAACAATATCTATTGGTCTGTGTGACGAAGTGAGCCGCATGCTGGTTTAATGAACGTCTTCGCTTTATGTTTTGCCACCTAACACTGCCACGTACCTTTCATGGTTATCATAGAAATCGTTTAGAACCGATATCTGTTAAGAGAACTACTGTTCTTCCGAATGTAACTCCGTGTTAGGCCTTACGTTTCGGGCTTACAGGTTACCTATCCTTCTTCACTCACTTTTTGTCAACCGTTTACAAAAGTGCGTCGGACACATTTTCAAGACTGTCCACGGAATTAAGGAAGTCCTGCACTGGCTCTCTTTCACATATTCGAGAATCAGCTCTGACAGTCTCCGTTGTCCACCCCATCTATCGAGAGAGCGTGTCTGTCCTGTTCGCTAGTCACAAGACATTCCGACTGTTGACTTTTCTTCTCACCTGATCTGGCTCATTTCTTCACCATGTCTTTCAATAGATTTTGTTCTGTGTCATCGAAATTGTTTTTATACATGCTTCTACATACTTTGCACAATCTATCCCGATTTTCAACGTCCTCCTTTTGTACCATATTTGCAGATCTTCCATTCTCTTCTTGTTTGAACTGCTTATTGTCCACATTTCTCTTCCGTACAAAGCTACTCTCTCTACAAATACCCTCAGAAAAAACTTCCTGATACTTAAATTTATATTCTACGTTAGCAAATTTATCTCTGTGAGAAATCGTTTTCCAGCTAATGCAAGTCTGTTTCGGCCATCGTCAGTTATCTCGTCGCTCGAATAACAAATCTCGTATGCTATCTTTAATGTCTCGTTGCCTTACCCACATTGCTTGACCACTACCAAGGAACAACTGACACTTGCTAAAGTACTACGGTCAATTGCTACAGAACAGCCGACAATTGGCACGCCCGACCATTAGTAGTGAAAGGAAATGCAGAGGGGTGGGACGTGTTAACTGCAACGACGCCTGTGCACGAAAGCTCTATATCCACACGACAGTTCATGCAGTACGGTGTGTGATGATGGTTGTTGTGGAACCGATTAGTGTGACATTCCGTGTGGTGCGGCAACATGCCTGCAAGAGTTTGAGTATTTCAGATCGTGGACGAGCAGTTGGACGGCTCGCGGTCCGCCCAAGTGTCGCTACTGTGATCACAGTAATGTGTGCGTCCAGAAGTGTCATCTGGCTATTAAAACAGGTCGCTGAAGGTGGAAATGCAATGCGAAAGCATGCCACAGATTGCAGACGGAACATCATACCGACGAGGATCGATAAATACTCCTGGTAGCTAAAAGGAACGGACATCTCACTCCTAGCAGATTACTGGATACCTGCAGACGGAATTTGGCACGATATGCCTCAAAAGGACATCCAACGGCTCTATTAATGAATGCAAAGTCGAATAACTGCTTGCAAAAGTTTCAGAGGTGGGCCAACACTTTATTGACTTGGTCAATTTTTGACGCCTTTACTCTTGAACAGGTTACCTAATTTTTCTGAAATTGTAGTCGTTTGTCTTTAATGTAGATCACATCTACACATCTACTCATTTCCGTTCCAGTGGTATAATTCGTTCTTGTTAAACGCTTTTTCCTTGTCTTTAGAGTGTATTCAATGCGTCCTCCACCAGATGTACAACAAACATCCAATCGGATGTAAGATGCAAACTCCCACACTTTTCTTCACAGGTCTGGCGTTAATGTAATCATTGCTGTTGTTATGCTGTGATGCACTTCCTCAAAATTACAATGGTAGGCATACCATCGGGGTCTTTCACAAACCCTCCCCACAAAAAAGTGGCATATCTTGAGGTCAGGCGATCATGTAGCCCAATGGTGCAACCGACGAATACTTTCAGTCAACCTTCAATCTAGCATTCGCCTGTCAACAATGTCAGCAGTTGCCAGGCATGATACGTGGATAACTGGGATAGATTATGGCCACGCAATGTGCCAATGTGGTGGTAGTTGAAAGTCATGCCCCTACCCAGCCAGCCTCTCGAATTATTGCTCTTGTATACAGGTGACATATTTTCGTCGTGCTCTCGTAATTCTGTAATGAAGAAGTGAGGGAGGTAGCCAACAAAGGGAGATCCCTACTGGCAATCAGGTAAATTGTTAGTTTTCGCTGTGTAATTTAAAATTTACCTCGAGTTCCTATCTTTATTGATTTTAAGAGACAGTCTTGTGCAAGGGATTGAATCTTTTTGAAACACCATGTATTTTTAATGCATTTGGCTTAAGAGCAGGATGGTTATGTTGCTGAAAGCCCATCCCCTACGTCTATGATGCGAGTGGTCGAAGCAACAGTAAAAGAAAAAAGTCATTTCTTGTCACCCAGCAACACTGAAACGACGTCATGTATAGGAAATGGAATAACTGAGATATGCATGAAATTATATATATTATGTGCGTAGCTAGAGAACTGACTAGTTGAATTCGCTTTGTGGTCTTTGTTTTCCAGAGGCACTCCCTACACTGGCTGATATATCGTGGCTGGGCCCATTGCGGAGCGGATCTCAGGTCACACTGAATATTAACGGCACCGACCAACACTTCCAGCTCGCTCTCAGCCAGGTAAGTCCTCGCTTACAGCGTGCTGTCTTAGCAAGACTGCCAACGCTGATGTTGATGCATAATCCCTCTGCAATGAACAAAAGTGCCCAATTGTGAATACGACGACGAGTTTTCAAAGGATGAAGCCTGTTATTGTCTCCATACCAATACTCCTACTACACTACTTACTGATTCAATCGTTTCGGTGTTCTCTGATAGTGCTGTGGCATGTTAGTGTACAAACAATTTTGTGAAGACAACGATTGCTGTACTTGGTGAGATGTTCATTGAATTGATGAATGGTGGGTTCCTTTTAATCCTTCCAAATGCCGCTGGTGACCTTTCCTTTCTTTTGGGATTTACATGAATAGAGAGTATTTTGTGACTAAAACGGTCAACATTCCAATGTTGATGGCACATACATAAATTTACGGCTGCTACACAGAGAATGGACATGTGTAACAGCATGTACTGAGAAAACTATGTGCATATAAACATGTTCCTCTTAGCTGACGACAGAGGATATACAGTTGCATAGACAGTTTAAACTTGCTAATCCCAGCCTGTTTGCGCCCGTTGTACGGAATTGAAAGCAGATAAACAGGACAAGATGGTTCAGGTGCCACTACCTATGCGTTTTATGCAACCCACGACGCCTTCAGAAACCACGTGCCAAATTATCACATTTTCTCGCTTGCTACGTGCAGACTGTTAGTTCTACAGAAAAAAGACACGTCTTTTTTGTAGTAAATTTAATTTAATTAAACTTTGTACTGGGACACGTTTTCGGTAGAGGCAACGGTTTTCGAGACATTCAAGAAAAATGCGTTTGGAAGTCATTTCTGTATGTTTCTCTCGAGTAATTTGAAAACTGTGGCCTCTAGTGAGAACGTATCTCTGTACAAAATTTAACTACATTATAGTTCCTATAAAAAGTTCCTGTTCGATTTTTCTTTAGGATCAACTGCCTGTCGGCAGCGAGCGAGAGATACAAACACTCCATATGTATTTCTTGGAACGCACTACGAGTTGCACTAAACCCACACTGAGGGGCACCTAAATCATCTTGTACATATGAGTTTGAACTTACATGCGATGGTACACCAATGCAACCTTTGGCTGATATGTTTCCTTTCTAGTAGAATGGAGAGGAAAGACAGTCAGCAACTGTGCCTTGACAGCTTGCGGATTCACTGACAAACTGATTTCAAAGGAAGAAGAAGAAGATTATGTCAACCTAGTGCAAAGATCAAGCGAAAGTTTTAATTGAACAGCATTAACTGAAGCCGTATATTTTTATACAAAAAATTAACTTTGTCACAACTGTAGTAAGCGCTAAACGAAGTCTGCATTGCTTTAAAAGTGTGTAGGCTACAATCAGCAATGGACGAAGTTGAAAAGAAAAGAAAACCTCTGAGGTCCAGAGCTGTCGAGAAAAATTTTCTGTTGAAGTCTCAAAGAGAAATGGTTCTGGAAAGGATGTTTACGTGCCAAAAATATGACAGCAAGAGAGTAAGAGCCAACTTCTATTAGATTTAAACTTTTTATCAGCACGACGACCAGTTTCGTTAATTTTTATTGCACAATATCCAGTAGAAATTGAAAATTCTCTTCGCTCATCCTCAAATAATTTCGCAAATGAATATTCGTTTTCTAGAAGAAGTTTTCATCGAAGAGACGTGCGGCTTCCATTCTTTTCCTGCCGCACGGGGTAGCCGTGCGATCTGAGGCGTCTTTCACCGTTCGCGCTGCTCCCCCCGTCGGAGGTTCGAGTCCTCCCTAGGGCATGGGTGTGTTTGTTGTCCTTGGCGTAAGTTACTTTAGGTTAGATTAAGTAGTGTGTAAGCCTAGGGACCGATGACCTCAGCAATTTGAGGCCATAGTGCTTACCACAAATTTCCTAATTTTTTCCTTCTTTTCCCTTTCGCTCACTCGTTTTATCACCCGTAGTAAGAGTTTCCTTCTTTCCGTGTAGTACACTGCCACGGCACACACTGTGGCTGTCGTAGAGAAAGCCAGAAGTGCCAGTTTTTTCAGCACTCGACACTATAATAGTGCACACTCTGTGTGAAATACCAACATGCGGCTTGCGGTGCGTCTAAACACACACGACGTGTTCCAATATCCTTCAGTGGACGCTTTGTTGCCAACCTCATGGAAGGCTTAAATAGGCACTAGTGGCACAGTGATTTATGGGACCTGTCCACAGTGTTCCATATAGTGTCCCCTCTCATAAGTACGTGAATCATAAGTTGACCAGTTATGCTGCGTTTCGTCTACTGTACTTTTGTCCCCACGGTGTGCTCACTGAAAGCACCTCTTATACAGCACCATTTTTATTTCGCAAACGGTTCAAGACATCGAAACGAGGTTTCCGGTAAACGATATTACGCAAAGGGGCACATACGAAGGAGTTCAATAAGTAATACAACACGTTTTTCCGACAGCAGTTTTGCTTTATTCAGGTTTCCATTGTTGTTGTTGTTGTGGTCTTCAGTCCTGAGACTGGTTTGATGCAGCTCTCCATGCTACTCTATCCCATGCAAGCTTCTTCATCTCCCAGTACCTACTGCAGCCTACATCCTTCTGAATCTTCTTAGTGTATTCATCTCTTGGTCTCCCTCTACGATTTTTACCCTCCACGCTGCCCTCCAATACTAAATTGGTGATCCCTCGATGTCCATACAAATACTTTCAGAAACGGCTTCCTGACACTTAAATCTATACTCGATGTTAATAAATTTCTCTTCTTCAGAAACGATTTCCTTGCCAATGCCAGTCTACATTTTATATCATCTCTACTTCGAACATCATCGGTTATTTTGCTCCCCAAACAGCAAAACTCCTTTACTACTTTAAGTACTATATTTTACCCCTGCCACCTTCAGAATTTGAAAGAGTATTCCAATCAACGTTGTCAAAAGCTTTCTCTAAGTCTACAAATGCTGGAAACGTAGGTTTGCCTTTCCTTAATCTTTCTTCTAAGATAAGTCGTAGGGTCAGTATTGCCTCACGTGTTCCAACATTTCTACGGAATCCAAACTGATCTTCCCCGAGGTCGGCTTCCACCAGTTTTTCCATTCGTCTGTAAAGAATTCGCGTTAGTATTTTGCAGCTGTGACTTATTAAACTGATAGTTCGGTAATTTTCACATCTGTCAACACCTGCTTTCTTTGACATTGGAATTATTATATTCTTCTTGAAGTCTGAGCGTATTCCCTTATGCTCTCCCTGAAACTCTGTACAACCTCTGGTTCTTTCAGTTTATCTAGGTCCCATCTCCTTAATTTCCCACCTTTTTGCAGTTTCTTCAGTTTTAATCTACAGTTCATAACCAATAGATTGTGTTCAGAGTCCACATCTGCCCCTGGAAATGTCTTACAGTTTAAAACCTGGTTCCTAAATCTCTGTCTTACCATTATATAATCTATCTGATACCTCTTAGTATGTCCAGGGTTCTTCCATGTATACAACCTTCTTTCATGATTCTTGAACCAAGTGTTAGCTATGATTAAGTTATGCTATGCGCAAAATTCTACCAGACGGCTTCCTCTTTCATTTCTTAACCACAATCCATATTCACCTACTATGTTTCCTTCTCTCCCTTTTCCTACGCTTGAATTCCAGTCACCCATGACTATTAAATTTTCGTCTCCCTTCACTATTTCAATAATTTCTTTTATCTCCTCATACATTTCATCAATTTCTTCGTCATCTGCAGAGCTAGTTGGCATATAAACTTGTACTACTGTAGCAGGCGTAGGCTTTGTGTCTATCTTGGCCACAATAATGCGCTCACTATGCTGTTTGTAGTAGCTTACCCGTACTCCTATTTTTTTATTCAGTATTAAACCTACTTCCGAATTACCCCTAGTTGATTTTGTATTTATAACCCTGTAGTCACCTGACCAAAAGTCTTGTTGCTCCTGCCACCGAACTTCACTAATTCCCACTATATCTAACTTTAACCTATCCATTTCCCTTTTTAAATTTTCTAACCTACCTGCCCGATTAAGAGATCTGACGTTCCACGCTCCGATCCGTAGAACGCCAGTTTTCTTTCTCCTGATAACAACGTCCTCCTGAGTAGTCTCCGCCCGGAGATCCGAATGGGGGACTATTTTACCTCCGGAATATTTTACCCAAGAGGACGCCATCATCATTTAATCATACAGTAAAGCTGCATGCCCTCGGGAAAAATTACGCTGTAGTTTCCCCTTGCTTTCAGCCGTTCGCAGTACCACAACAGCAAGGCTATTTTCGTTAGTGTTACAAGGCCAGATCAGTCAATCATCCAGACTGTTGCCCCTGCAACTACTGAAAAGGCTGCTGCCCCTCTTCAGGAACCACGCGTTTCTCTGGCCTCTCAACAGATACCCCTCCGTTGTGGTTGCACCTACGGTACGGCTGTCTGTATCGATGAAGCACGCAAGCCTCCCCACCAACGCCAAGGTCCGTGGTCCATGGGGGGGGGGGGGGGGAGAGGTTTCCATTATACCACATTATTTGCCACCCTCTTGGATACAAAATCCCATTTTCAAGAAAATATCCTTTCAATGCGACGACCGTACGACAACTTACAAGGAGGGCCTGTATGCAGGCATGGTACCACTCTACCAGTCGACGTCCGAGCCATCATCTTACTGCATCAATAATCTCCCAGTTATCCACGTACTGCTTCCCGCCAACTTTGACCGTCATTGGGCCATAGGGCAAGATGGAGGTCGGAAGCTGCGAGATCCGCGCTGTAGTGTGAGCGAGAAAGAAGAGTCCAATGTAGTTTTGTGACCACCTCTCGAGTGCGCAGAATTCTGTGAGACTTTGCGTTGTCATGGTGAAGGACAAGTTCGTTTCTATATTTGTGGACACGAACACGCTGAAGTCGTTTCTTCAATTTCCTGAGAGTAGCACAAAGAACCATGAGGGAGGACATCGAGCAGAGTAACCCATTCAGAGTTCCAGAAGGACGTCGCCATGACTTTACCGGGAGAGGGTGCGGCTTGGAACTTTTTCTTCGGAAGAGAGGTGGATTTCCGCCACTCCATGAATTGCCGTTTTGTTTCCGGTTCGAAGTGACGAACTCATGTTTCATCGTCTGTAACTATGTTCGACAAAAATTGTGACCATCAGCATCGTAACACACAAGCAATTCCGCACAGGTGGTCCTTCATTGCTCTTTGTGGTCTTATGTTAGATGGAGAGGAATTCAGCTGGCACACATGTATGAATAACGCAAATGGTGTACGAGTATATCAGTACTACCGACAGAGATGCCGAGCTGCGTAGTGAGGCGTTTGATTGTGATCCGTCGATCGCCTCGAATGAGAGTGTCCACACATCCCAACACTGCGGAAGTCAGTTGTGTGCGAGCCCGGCCAGCAGGCAGGCGATCGCTCAGGTTTGCGCGACCTTGTTGCGATGATGCCAATTGTCTCACTCAACGACTCACCGTGATTTTATTCATTGCCAGGTCTCTGAGACATTCTACTTATGAATATCTGCGGTGCTTTCGTTTACTGTCAAAAGAAACTACATGACAGCTCTCTGCTTTGGACGCATCTCCATTACAGAAGCAGCGCCACACCTATCGGAACTTCATGAAACTAAAGGGGCTAAAGGGGCTTGTTACACGATGTCTCACAACTGATTCCGCATTTTTTAAACAGAAATTGGCCGAGAAAAAAAGTATTCCAACTGTTATTGAATATCCTCCTACAATATTGCTGTCTGGTCGGCATCTCTGTTGTTGTCTTAGCCAAAGAGCCAACACCGTGTTACGAATGGAAGCCGAAATGCATGCGTTTTAGCTCACTCAGGCTGGCGTGAGGAGGGAAGAACTATACTGACGTGAGGTCTGTAACATGACAAGGAATGAGAGTTCAGAAAGCGGACATAATTAGTCTGATACTTAACTTTAATCCATTAATGAGGAACGTCGCTCTTGACGGTACATGAGTCACAATATTATCTGTTCAGAATACATTCAGTAACTGAATATGGCGCCTTGCTAGGTCGTAGCAAATGACGTAGCTGAAGGCTATGCTAAACTGTCGTCTCTGCAAATGAGAGCGTATGTAGACAGTAAACCCTCGCTAGCAAAGTCGGCTGTACAACTAGGCGAGTGCTAGGGAATCTCTCTAGACTAGACCTGCCGTATGGCGGCGCTCGGTCTGCAATCACTGATAGTGGCGACACGCGGGTCCGACGTATACTAATGGACCGCGGCCGATTTAAAGGCTACCACCTAGCAAGTGTGGTGTCTGGCGGAGACACCACATCTGTTGAACTTAGTGTTATGGAAGCAGCTAGTGTTTATTTTTAAGTAGCTGGTTTCAGCCCAAACAAATTCTGCTGATCACGTCTTTCATAGCACAACCAGTGTGGACGGAAAGCGCTGGTTTATTTCCCATTACAAAGAAAATTTCTCTTACAGAAGAATTTTACGAGCCCATTGGATAGAGCGCCCGGCAATTAGTCTACTGCGACATTCGTTTTATTGATACATACAGACGCACTAAAAACCAAGGCTAACTATACTCCACCACCAACTGATTCGCGCTGCTGTGTGGCGCTAGCAGTCAGCATGCACCAGGGCAGTGCTGTCGCTCCTGCAGTACTGGTTAATCTTCGCGTTTTTAACCTTTAACACACGAGGCGTGGTCTTTCAGACCACGCGAGAATTTTCTAACTCACTGCGCAAGATTAAAGCCCACGTCACCTAGGACGGCGCTTCCGCGCATAGAGTTTTGAGGGAATGCTGCTGTGTCATCCCTACCTTCTTTAAATCACAAGCCCAACAATGTTTTACCGTTGGTTGCATTGCTGTTTCCTTCGATTATTGTTGACACGTGCTGAGGTTTCCTAGAACGCGCTTCATGGTCTACCTACCCGTTTTGTGCAGCGCACTACAAAATGTGTTCGCAGGAGCTTGTCAATTTTAACGCTCCTAAATTCGATAAAATTGTTAGGCAGTGGATAGAATAAGATGTGAGTGATATAGATGAAGATGTAGACGATGATTTTTGCAATCGCCAGTGACCACAGTTCTGCTAGTGAACAAGAATATGTTTCAAACGAAAAACTTCAGGAGCGTGTTGACTGGAATCTTTTCCACCTTTATTGCAACCTACTATGTGAATTTGCATTGAGATGCTAACCATTGGGATATGCAAGTATCTATTACACTGCATGCCAGTTTTATGTTTGTTCAACGCTGCCTTAATGATGTTGCAATTTTAATGGCCAGCAGTGATTATATTTTAAGGCATGATAACATAATCACATGATGACTATACTAATCCAGTGAGGTGGCCATTGTAACTGCCACAGATCACCGCAACCCTAAGCACTGACGCATCCACTGTTTGTATACATGGTGTAACGGAACTTCCTGGCAGATTAAAACTGTGTGCCGGACCGAGACTCGAACTCGGGACCTTTTCCTTTCGCGGGCAAGTCCTTTATCATCTGAGCTACCCGAGCACGACTCACGACCCATACTCACAGCTTCAATTCTGCCAGTACCACGTCAGCGCACACTCTGCTGCAAAGTGAAAATCTCATTCAGGGTGTAACGGGTACAACTGTTGATATTTTTATACGCGACTCCTTGATATGTACACACATCAGTGTGTTGTTTGTTTTTCCTCTGCATCTAACAGTCTTCCCACAAACACATCAAAAACTTTATGACGCGATGTTTTCTACATGGTCGTTACCGCATCACTAAGTGGTGTATGCCTGTCACTATTGACTAGCCGTTCCGCATCTATGCTTCCGCACTGCAACACCTGACCTGCTGCCTGGGGGAAAATAAGCATTAATGGCTAGCTTTCGCCACATTTTCTTGGAGGTATTACTGAACCTAAAAATATAGGACTTGTATATAACTAATTATTAGTCGCAAATTACGAAAATACTGGTGTAATGTTGTTCAGTACGCCATCCTGAGTCATCAATAGAAACATTTGCACTTGTACCTTTTACACCCTGTTTATGTGTTTGAAATTGTGTCTACATGAGCATTTCTTCTAATGCTTAACATTTCCGTCTGTATATCATGCTAAAAATAGCATAATTTGATCACCATACTAGAATTGCTCAGATACACTCGCGTACAAGACGTGGCAGCTGACTGACTCCAGCCTGGGCTGTGTGTTCCAGACGGAGGGCAGCTTCCAGAACTGCACCACGCCGCCCGCCGGATCTGGCGTTTGCCGACACCTGGCCGCCTGTATTCTCCCCGAGTTCAAGGAGAGGCTGGACGTCTTCCTCTCCGGTTACCTGTGCGTCGTAGCAGGAAGGTGAGACTGGCTTTGTACACATGTTGTGTTAAGGGCCGGTTTAAGGTCGGGTGAATCCGTAACACTTATAACTGTTGGGCTCTATTTAACTTTATTATTAGATGCAAAGTTTTACATCCATATAACATCGGAAGTGACATATAAAATTTTATTGCACTAATTTGACCACTAAGAGAAACCATGTTCTTAGATCTATAAAACAACAAGCTGGGCGTACCCGGCATCCCTCAGGAAGTTAGTAATCGAATTTTTCCATTCAAGTAACAGAATCCTGGTGTTTCCCTCTACTGAATTTTTCGCCTTGCAAAAATGGCTGATGTTATCTATTTTTCCGATCACGACATGTTTGTGTCTGTTATATTCTTTAGTCGGGTCGCGGTGGAATGCTTCCTTTGTTAGGTTGTACTATTTACTTGTCCTCGTTCCCACTTCTCGCAGGGTTATATTTTCATGGATAGCTTCAGTTCACAGTCTTTTACACTCCTGGAAATTGAAATAAGAACACCGTGAATTCATTGTCCCAGGAAGGGGAAACTTTATTGACACATTCCTGGGGTCAGATACATTACATGATCACACTGACAGAACCACAGGCACATAGACACAGGCAACAGAGCATGCAAAATGTCGGCACTAGTGCAGTGTATATCCACCTTTCGCAGCAATGCAGGCTGCTATTCTCCCATGGAGACGATCGTAGAGATGCTGGATGTAGTCCTGTGGAACGGCTTGCCATGCCATTTCCACCTGGCGCCTCAGTTGGACCAGCGTTCGTGCTGGACGTGCGTTCGTCACAACGATGACTTATTTTCAAAAGTAAATATTTAGACGTGTAGAATAAAGATGTAGAATGTTAATAACGTTAGTTTTATTTATCAAAGCTTTAAGACTTTGGCGCTTAAGAAATTCGGAGGCATTACTTTTCAGCACGCAATTTATTTGCAACAATCGCATTTGGCCTTTCATATGTTGTCGAAATGTTCACAAATGGCCTCATTAAATTAAATTCGTCCCCACTGACAATTAAAGAACCGAAGTTAACTATCGGGAAACTTTAAAACATAAACACGGTTTTGAAACAAAAGCAGTGTTTGGTATGAGAGAATACCAAGGCATTTCCACGATGATTACGATACCTGTCACGAGCTGGTCACGGCAGCAACGGCTATAATGAACCAGGAATCACCATGACGTGTGTACATTTAAATAGTAGTTTCGTACCTCATTCATACTTAACAATTACATGTTACAACATTAATCGAATACATCTATTTAACAGCAACCAACAGTTTCAACTAACAATTATAGTATCTATTTACATGTTTTAAATGAAATACACAGTAGTTTTACAATTCAGGTAGTCAAATTTCAGTTCTCTTAGAGAGTTTATTTTTGCTGATATTTTCTATATGTGAAATTATAGCAGTGTTCAACTGTGTATTATAAAATATCAGTGCAAAATACGAATGGAAAAATGATTTAGTGGGCAAAAACATTTTGCGATACAGAACTAACGTAATTGCTTTGAGGTGAATGAATTACAGGCTGTTACAGTTTTACCGGAATCAGTGTAATCGGCGCTATTTTAGCTCCGGTGCCGCGTTTACACCATGACAAGCACTCTCAACGTCGCCCAACGAAATGCCCCATGCGGTCAGACTAATGAACGCAACCTCATCGAATGGTATTAAACGGCAGTGAAAAATACTGATATCATAATTTCGACAACTTGACACTGCACAGGCAGACATGCCAGACTCATCTCATGGCAGGTCACTGACTCCGTAGTTATTTTTGTGCATGTTCATTTTAGTTAACAATACCGGGACACACCTCCAAAAAATATGTCACTTTTACATAGTCTATTTAACAGAGCGTTTGTTTATAAAAGTCGCAGTGGTAATTTATTGAACATTCCTCAAAATCAACTATAATACAGATTTTACGTTTAATAGTGCCTTTATGTTTCAGTTATACTCTAAACATTCTGCGTGGTGTCTGTTTGTTCTATATCGTATCTCCCTACCACTTTCGCGCAACGACGCTCTGAGCGTGTTTTTTTTTTTAGGGAATTGACTAGTCTGAACCTGGGACCTGTTGCTGGTAAGGAGACATCAGACCACACATGACATGTAGAATTCAGAAGAGTTCAGTGAGACTAGCGATGATATAACCAAATACTTAATGATTTCAGCGTCAGCTCCACTGCACTCCCTGTAAAGGAATCTTAATACTAACTAAATTTAGTGGAAGGGGTTCAAGGCTTTCCTATTTTTAGTTAGCTGGTAAAATAACGTCGAAAAAGCAGTTAAGTTTACCATTGGAAATTTTATTCTACTCACAAAACATCGTTTATAAATTGCACTAGTGATAAAAGGAAATGTTTTAATACAGGATGGTAAAAACCAACTGCGTTCAACAAAAATGTGAACGAATATTCCCTGAATGGGTTTCCAAGTTCTACAATGGATCGAAGGATGACCTATGCCATATCACATCTATAATCTAGGTTTAAATTAAGTTTCACAAAAGAGAAAACTATCAAAATGGTCTACAGTGACCCTCAATTATCTTTAATTACTTATCTAACTTGTCGTAAATTACAGTGGCTGATGTGGCTTCCCAATAACTATATAACAGAAAAATCATCGCGTTTCAGCTTTTTACTTCAAGTGGCAAATGTGAACACCATGAGCTTTAATGGACAATCGACACTAGTATTACGCAAAAAGGGATTGTAACAGATGAGAGTTCTGAGTGAAGCCTTATGCACTCAAAAATGTGGCATCGCGTGCGTTCATTACCTTGTCGGTGTTCGTCAGGAGGCGGCGGCCGGCGCAGCTCCGTCCAGCTCGCCCTCTCGGAAGCAACTCTCTCCTAACTTCTCCTTACTACAATTTACCGAAGTTGGTTTAAAAAAAAAACTATCTGGCTGTGTTTTCATCTGACCAATCAGGGTCTCAATGTTAACCTTAAGCTCCGCCTACAAAAATTCTGTCTATCCAATGAGAAACGTTGTACTTTTCGTGGTGGGGCAATGTTTTTAAAGTTTGCAATGTAACAGAGACGCGAAAAAGTCTCACGCTAAAACTTGCAGCTGGTGTGGTCCTTTTAGCGTTATCGTAAGATCTATACTGTTCTTCTGGAGGGCTCTATCTTTTAACATGGGCTGGCGGGTGGTCCTGACGTAACAGAGACGCGAAAAAGTCTCACGCTAAAACTTGCGGGTGATGTCGCCCTTTTTGTGTTATCGTAAGATCTATACTGTTCTTCTGGAGGGCTCTAGCTTTTAACATTGGCTGGGGGGTGGTCTTGACGCAACAGAGACGTAAAAAAGTCTCACGCTAAAACTTGCGGGTGGTGTAGCCCTTTTTGTGTTATCGTAAGATCTATACTGTTCTTCTGGAGGGCTCTAGCTTTTAACATTGGCTGGGGGGTGGTCTTGACGTATTAGAGACACGAAAAAGTCTCACGCTAAAACTTGCGGGTGGTGTGGTCCTAGCAGTTTGCTGGCGACGTGGGTGTCCGTCCGTCCCTTACCGTAGGGCCTTCCAGCTTGACACGGTTCTGCTCTCGGCTTCTGTTCTCGTTTCTCCCCTCTGAACTGCGTCTGTCTCATGGTGGGAAGGTATGACATGCATTTAGGCATTCTTGTGTTAGTCTGTGGTATTCCATTTGCTCACTCGTTACTCGTATTACTTTGGTTAATTTAATGTCACGATTTATTCGGAGCTATGTGACATACTACTGGATTTGCTTATCATGTCAGGGTTTTCATGGAAGGTGTTGGATTTGCCTGACACCTTACATATCACCACCCTTGAACTTAATTTTTGCACTGAGGTTAGGCAATGATTGAATCGTTGTCTAAGTCAGTCAAAAATTATTGTTTTATCTAAATGTTGTTGCCTACTGTTCAGCCACGTTATTCTGGTCCTATGCTAGTTTGTATTACTAATTTATATTTTTATATTCTTCCACATTATTCTTAAAAATGACAAGAGAAGAATATTTTTATGCTATTATTAATTTTTAATTATTTTCTTTCTTTAGTTAAGTGTCAAGTTTGTTTTTTAAGAAGTTTGTTATCGAAAGTGAGGATTCTTTCACATCGATTCTCTTAGAAATTTATTTTTTTAATAAATGTAGTAATTAAGTAAAATCTATTCCTAACACATTTTCTAAATATCATGTACAAAGAAAATGTTTTTGTTTCTAGACACTCATTTCAACATTGTTACACTAACAAATAAGAATTATTTCCAAGAATTGCTTTGACAAAGAAATATGCATACACAAGTATTGAGATATTAACCTAACAAATGGTACAAATGTTAAAAAAAGGGGAAACATGCAACAAGATAATTTATTATTCTTTGTTTTTATAAGAAGAAAATAAGTAAAATATAGTTATTCTTTTATTTTTATGAGGAGAAAATAAGTGGCATATAGTTTTAGCGTTTATTATGCCTTACTTTTGTCTTTATATACTGTCCATTTCAGAACTAATTTATTTTTATCGATAGTCTATTCTTTACTTAAGTCCATAGTCAATGACTGTTATTTTGTAGTTTATTAGCTGTCTGGTGTGCTTAACTTATTAAGTTTTTCACACGTTTCTTTTGCACAATTCCTACATCACATAATTTGATTTCACACATTCACACAATCCTATGAATGTTTAACCATGAGGTTGGCGAATGTTTTTGCACGGAGGTGATGGACTTGAGCGAGATGGATGTGGGCAAGTATTTGATGTACAGCTTCGTTCGTCGTTCTTTGTTGGCTTTGCAAATGTGTGTTGCTGTTGTGGAGGTCCCATAATGGAATGGAGCTGTATGTGCAGAATCTCGTGGTTTACTGGCTTTGTATGCGTGAAAGTCATCGTTATGTGTCGCTGAAAGGGGTCGTTTTTCGTTGTAATGCTTCACAGACGACTAGTTTACAATAGGATAGGGATTTGGGAAGGTATGTCGTCTATTCTTCACCCATCTTCTTTCTTGGTCTCAATCTTGCGAATCTTCAACTTCTGTTCTTCCTGCTTTTTCTCTGCTTCTTACTTGATTCTTGGTTCTTCCCTGGGCAGGATATGGAAATATTTATTGATAACTAGTCGCTTTGAAGTTCTCCTCTTAGTAACAGTTTGATAAATTGTTTGGTCATGTCATTTCTACTTTGTGGACGTTTTCTTCAGTTTCGTGCATCAGCGTGCTATTTAATAGAGGTAGTGTGACTTTTACACATATTTTTTTGCCAGTGGTGGCTTGCCCAAGCCATCTTCTCGTCGGGCTGTTTTTTGCTCGCTCTGCTGAGTGGGAGCGCTCGGAGATGCTTCCGGCGTTCGGCGTCCCATCGCGTCTCTGCAGAGTTCTGTGTTCTGTCCCAGCAGATATACAGCCCACTTCAGCAACAAGGGCCTTTTATTGGTCTCGCTGTCCTATCCCTTCTCTCGACGCTTCTGCCTTGTAGGAATCGTGTCTTGCTAATTATGTCCTTTTCTTTCTTGATACTTCTCACGTTGCAACTTGTGTGTCGTTGCATCTCGTCGTTGCTGGAGTTTTTACAATGGTTCTTACAAAAAGTTTTACTTATAGTCATCTAACACATGTCTAGCACCTACATTATTTTGCGCCTCTTTAAAAGCTTTACAAATTTCGGCGCCCTTTCTATGTTATAATACTAAGATATTTTGAGTCTTAACTTCTAGAAGAATCCTCAAATTCGTTTTTTATTTTTGTGTAGTGTCGTGGTGTATAGCATTTTAGTATTTCATACTGTTAGACTATCTACGTTTTATCCCTTCACCTTAATCTATGGTAATATTGGTGTTATTTTTGTTTTTGTTTTTATTGACGATCTTTTCTGCAACATAATCTTGAAATATTGTGCTGATTATTTACCAGTAATAAAATTAATCTTCAAACTTGAACTGAAAGTGTTTAATACTGCCAGTCTTAGGTAAAAATACCTCTGCTTTATCTCGTAAAATACCCTCTAATTCTCTTTTACTGTGTTCCGAAATACCTTGAACTTCTTACAATTTTTCGTCTATTTCTTTATGGACTTCTAACATGAGTTGAGGCGATTCCCCCTTTTGTGCATACCATTCTAATTCTTCATCCTCTTTATCTCGCATCATTCTTAATTGTTTGTTTATAACTGGTATTTCTTCTAATTTTAGCTTTTGCTCAAAGAGAAATGTGACATTCCCGAAAGTTACGCTACCTTTCCCCATATCTATTATCGCTCGTCTCTCATTTAAAAAATCTGCACCTATAATCAAATCTATAGTTAGTTTAGGTATAATCACGAAGTTGGCTTCGATCTTTTGACCTTGGCATGAAAGAGTTAACCTTGTTTGTCTCGTAACTTCCACAGCATTGTTTCTAATAGGACCCCTTACTTTAATCTTACGTGTTTTCGGAACTGGCAATTCCTCATTGGCATTACACTGCATGAATAAATTTTCTGAGATCGCAGTCAGTTCACTTCCGCTATCAATTACAATATTGACTGGGATATGTTTTGCCATGGCCTTCACAATTGGTTGAATCTGAAAGGGTTGGTTCTGTTCTTCTTCTTCTTGCATCAACGAATCCTCCACTGAATCATACATGAGTCTTTTTAGGAATTTCCCTTGTGAATTCGAACTTTCTGTAGGATAAGCTTCGACTGCTACTTCTCTCTCTTTTATTTCCTCTTCTCTGTTTCTTCCTTCTTTTACGCTTTCTTCAACATCCTCTACTTTTTCCTCATCCTCGTCTATCTTCTCCTTCTTCGTCGCTACTTCCACATAATCGCATCTAAATGCTCTAATTATCGCTTCATAACTTCCTTCATTATATACGTTGGGTTGTGTGCCCACTAGTAACTTATTTTCAACTTCTGTCGACTGCGCATTATCCTCATTGAATTCGCTTTCCCTGGTTTCCATCTCAAACAGCTCTGCAATACTCATTACTTCGTCCTTTCCTCCTACATTCGTTGTGCATGCCTCTGGTAATTCATCTTCCTCGTCAGTATTTTCCCAATTAATTTCGTCCCAACACGATATTGTTATTTTCTTGTCTTCGTTTTCATCTGGTCCCTGTGGATTTGTTTCTTCCTTCTTCTCTTCTCGAGATAAGATTTTTACTTCTCTGTTCAAGGTGCTGCAATTGTCCTGGGTCGGTGCGTTATTCTCTTTGGCATGGGCGTTTAGCTGTCAATTCGAACGTTTATCGGGGTTTGGTGGTCTTACCTCCACCTCTTCTATCTGTATTCTCTTTTCTTGTTCAGCTTGTTGATAGTGTTTTTTTTGTTGATAATTTGTCGGTCTATTGGTTCTCCAGTACCCGTTCCGGTTGTCGTTATTCCCTCTGTAATAGTTGTTGCCGTTCCTGGGTGAATTATAGTTACTGCCATATTCTCTTCTAAATCCATAACCGGTTCTTTGTTGAAATCTATTGTCGTTTCTTGGTGCGAAGTTATCACATGGTTCGTAATTATTGTTTCTTCGTACTGTGTCTTGTGGATTCCACTGCTTTTTGCCTTCGTTTTCACGTGCGCTTCGTCTTTTTCTTGCGTCATCTTCCGAAAATATGAACTCTAGTTCCCTTAGAATACCTTTAAATGCTTCGACGTCATTGCCTCCGTGACCTACTAATGATTGCTGGTATTTCAATGGTAGCTTCATCGCGCATAATTTAATCAACTCTCCGTCACTGTATGGTATATCTAAGCATTGATTTTTGTTTGCCATTACTTCGAAAAATTTCACGGGACTCTTCTCTCCTGAATTTTCAAAATATGGGTTTTGTAATAATTCGTACTTCACTCTGTTCTGTGCTTCGCTGGACCAATATCGTGAGAGAAACTTCTCTCTGAAATCTTCGTACGATCGGCATGTCGCTGCAACATTCTGCATGGTTTCTGCGACTGTTCCTGACATGTGTGCACATATAAAGTCTAATTTGTGTGCTAGCGTCCAGTGTTCTGGTAATCCTACTCGGAATTGATCAATAAAAGTTCGTGGATGTAATGAGTTTCCTTCTCGAAAGTGTTGAAATTTTCTGACTGTGAGGAAATGATCGTTGTCGTACTTCGTCCTAGTTCCATATGAAATTCGCGATTCTTCGCTACTTTTGTTTCTGATCATTTCTCCCGTCGTTCTTTCCGGTTGTGGTAGATCCATTGGATATTGTCCACTGTAACTTTCGCCGACCCTTGCGTAGTATCGTTGGAGTGGTACGCAATAATTTTCTTCCATCGATTGTGAACGTGTAGCTGAATGCATTGCACTGTACTCTTCGCGACCTGGCTTTCCGGTGTCACGTATTGGTTCGGTATCTTGTCTGGCTAACCTTGCTGATTCATTGCACGATCCAAACTGTCTTGAAACATACATGTGTGGTTCCGCATGTGTTTGTGATGACGTTTGTTCATCAAGAATTTCGAAACGTGTTTGTTGCTGTACAGGCTGTCTGATTTCACGTATGTTACTTTCCGCCTGTGATTGGAATCGCAAATGCGTAATATCTTCGTTAATTGCTTGTTTTTCCGGTGCTGTTACAGATACGGATGTGGTTGCAGACTCTGTGCTTGTTCGATCCTGTTCACTACGCTCTTCAATGGTTTGCAACAACTCTGTTCGCAATTTCTGAAACTGTCGCTTCGTTTGCGCTTCTATTTTGACTATGCGGTTATCATATCTTTTCAGCGCTGCTTTCGTGATACGTTTGTGTAACACACTGTCTTCAACAATTTCACGCGCTGTACCTGCTGCTTGTCTAGTAATTACATTCATCTGTTTCTCTAGTTTCTTGACTTCTCCCTGGGTGTTGTTACGTAATGTTTTGATCTCGTGCTGAGTGTCATTACGCAATGTTTGTACGTCCGCTTGTACCTTGTCAATGTCTGTTCTCAATTGATTGTAACCTGTTATTAAGTTTCCTATCACTTCTCGAGATTCTTTTGCCTCGTCTTCAATATGACTTAGGTGTAACTGATGTTTTTTGTTTTGTTCTTTAATCTCACGAATTTGTCTCGTGGTTTCTGCAATTTGAATTTTAATTTGGTTCGCTATGTCTTTATTTTGCCTTGGCATGGTTTCCGTAATTTGTTGTAGTAAGTCTGCCAGATTGGTGGGTCCTATTGCGTTTTCTTCCGACGTCCTACGCTCTGTGTTTTCGCCCAAGTGTTGGTTCGCAACCGATTGCATTGAACTGTGTTGTGACACGTTTCTGCTCGCATTCCTTGTATTCTGTGGTGAGGGAGTTCTGATTACTTGTACTATGGGTTCTATGTATTTAAGACGCAAGTTAGAATCCTCATCGGCTGTCTCTGTACTTTCCTGCTCCTCTGTCGTATGCTGACTTACGTTTTCTATGCCTTGACGTACATTATCCTCGTTATAGTCCGTTATATGTCCTATTTCTCGCGATACTGCATCGTCTGTTGTACTGTCCTCTATTCTCTGTCCATTTTCATGCTGGGTCTCTACCTCATTTCGGTCAAGGTCTCGATCTGCCATTGCTAATCTTTCCGAATCCCTTATTTTCTGTTTTAAAAGCAATTCACGCGCCCTACTTCGAGTCACCATGCGCTCATACGATCTCACGCGTTTTATAAACTTTTTGTTCACGCGACTTGACACTACCAAGACTGACAATCGATTCACTTACTTGTTGGGTCAGAACCAACTTGTCAACGATGTATCCGCCACCTGTGCGCTTGCATTGAGGAGAAAACTTAATTCTAATAATATTAAAATTCACAACTTAATTATGCTATTGTCTCTGACACATTCTTACTATCTATCGCTGCAGCTACTGTTTTCGAGTATTTAAAACTTTAGGAAAAAAAAATTTTACAAAAATTTTTCAACAAGATCTTTTTCTGACCTAGTTAGGTATGTGGTCGACCTTAAATCATGGTATTTTACCATCCTGGCAGGGTCGCCATTTTCTAAACATTCTGCACGGTGTCTGTCTGTTCTATATCGTGTCTCCCTACCACTTTCGCACAACGACGCTCTGAGCGTGTTTTTTTAGGGAATTGACTAGTTTGAACCTGGGACCTGTTGCTGGTAAGGAGATGTCAGACCACACATGACATGTAGAATTCAGAAGAGTTCAGTGAGACTAGCGATGATATAACCAAATGCTTAATGATTTCAGCATCAGCTCCACTGCACTCCCTGTAAAGGAATCTTAATACTAACTAAATTTAGTGGAAGGGGTTCAAGGCTTTCCTATTTTTAGTTAGCTGGTAAAATAACGTCGAAAAAGCAGTTAAGTTAACCATTGGAAATTTTATTCTACTCACAAAACATCGTTTATAAATTGCACTAGTGATAAAAGGAAATGTTTTAATACAGGATGGTAAAAACCAACTGCGTTCAACAAAAATGTGAACGAATATTCCCTGAATGGGTTTCCAAGTTCTACAATGGATCGAAGGATGACCTATGCCATATCACATCTATAATCTAGGTTTAAATTAAGTTTCACAAAAGAGAAAACTATCAAAATGGTCTACAGTGACCCTCAATTATCTTTAATTACTTATCTAACTTGTCGTAAATTACAGTGGCTGATGTGGCTTCCCAATAACTATATAACAGAAAAATCATCGCGTTTCAGCTTTTTACTTCAAGTGGCAAATGTGAACACCATGAGCTTTAATTGACGATCGACACTAGTATTACGCAAAAAGGGGATGTAACAGATGAGAGTTCTGAGTGAGGCCTTATGTGCTCAAAAATGCGGCATCGCGTGCGTTCAGTACCTTGTTGGTGTTCGTCAGGGGGCGGCGGCTGGTGCAGTTCCGTCCAGCTCACCCTCTCGGACGCAACTCTCTCCTAACTTCTCCTTACTGCAATTTACCGATGTTGGTTTAAAAAAAAAACTATCTGGCTGTGTTTTCATCTGACCAATCAGGGTCTCAATGTTAACCTTAAGCTCAGCCTACAAAAATTCTGTCTATCCAATGAGAAACGTTATACTTTTCGTGGTGGGGCAATGTTTTTAAAGTTTGCAATGTAACAGAGACGCGAAAAAGTCTCACGCTAAAACTTGCGGGTGGTGTGGTCCTAGCAGTTAGCTGGCACCGTGGGTGTCCGTCCGTCCCTCATCGTAGGGCCTTCCAGCTTGACACGGTTCTGCTCTCGGCTTCTGTTCTCGTTTCTCCCCTCTGAACTGCGTCTGTCTCACGGTGGGAAGGTATGACATGCATTTAGGCATTCTTGTGTTAGTCTGTGGTATTCCATTTGCTCACTCGTTACTCGTATTACTTTGGTTAATTTAATGTCACGATTTATTCGGAGCTATGCGACATACTACTGGATTTGCTTATCATGTCAGGGTTTTCATGGAAGGTGTTGGAGTTGCCTGACAACTTACAATACGAATGTATTAATTGAAATGTGTATTATAATACATAAATCAAAAATATTAAAATGTCGCCTTGAAAGGCAAATTGTATTTTGGCATAAGTGTTGTACACCTGCGTCTTACCTGCAGTTCATTAAAGACCTGATAACTAGGTGCTCGCTTTCTCAGAGATCCTTAACACTCATCTAAGATACAAGCGTCTGATATAATTTGACAGCAGATCCTTAAGATTCAAAGCTGCAACGCCCTCACGGTTACTGTTTGAAATGCGCCGCCAAGGCACTCGACCCTCGCTGGTGTTAGAGAAGCTAAAATCATGTAAAAAGTCAGCAAATAACGACTGGTATAGGTCTGTATAGCGCCTCTAAGTATGTCTGAATCTGTTCTTGATCTTAATCTGAGATAGAGTGAAGTTAATTTATTTTGAAAGTATTGAAATATTACCAATGGGGAAACAGCTTCAGAATTACGGCTCTACCTCGGAAACTATCGAACTCACTGAAACCTATATATTTTCGTGGATTAGCAAAATAACGTGCTCGGCAATGGACATTTACAAAATTTCGTATTTTGTATTTTCTATGTCGAGTAACAGCTTGTTTTGACCGTTTTGTCCGAAATTAACTTCTTGTAACAAGTATGAAGTTTCAAGTCTATTCTATCGCTTGCGCCTTTGTCCCGCATTTTGCCTGGGGTTGGCGAGGTTAAATCGGATTTGGCATGTTAATGTGAAGGGGTGGCCGCCACCCTGTACCCCCAGGGACGGAATCAGAGTACCACGTCTGTCTGCGTCCAGAGTAAATCATGGAAAGTTGCGGATGTGTTTCAAATGTCTGTGAGTCGTATAACTGAGGCGGGACGTGGGGACCAGCCCGGTATTCACCAAAATGGATGTGGAAAACCTCCTAAAAACCACATCCAGGCTGGCTGGCACACCGGCCATGGTCGTTAATCTGGCGGGTGGATTCGATCCGGGGCCGGCGCACCTACCCAAGTCTAGGAAGCAGCGCATTAACGCTCTCGGCTAAGCAAGTAAAAATCCTGAAATTTATTGTTGGTGTAGATCACTATAGGGTCTCCCTATGCCCCTCTTTCAACTCTTCATCTCACATAGCAATGCGCACGATACTACACGTTGCATGAATGTCCTACTGCAACGGCTCGATGAAAAGTCGCAGTCATTATGCTTTGCACAGCAGAAGTGTTGACACAGTGGGAGCAGACACAGCCAGCACCGCTACTATTTGTGTGTACTGGTAGGTGGAAACTTCAGCCCGCTAGGTATCTAACTCCAGCCTTTTTAATCACACAAATTTCACAACTGTTCTGTCCATGGTCACTGGTCACGCTGTCAATTTATATTATTCCTTCTTTGTTACAGCCCCATGATATATTATCTATGTCAAAATGAAATAAATAACAAAGAAGAAATTATTTTACGTCTGAGGCTTTTTGATTTTTTAAAAGTAGTTTGTGTGATCTGAAGTGAAAAATGGTAATACCAACAGGCAAGGGCGCCCACACCCAGGGCCAAGATTTCTCCCGCAGCCTCCCCCCCCCCTTCCCCTCATAGCTCTCGAGGAACAGAAAAAAATACCGTGTAGACAGGTGTTTTCTGCCAAGAAAATGGCTGAAAAGTCGGTATTACGCAGGTTTTCAACATGGTCGGAAATGGAACTTTTTGTGCCTACTTGCAAATTAGATTTGTCTTCCAAAAAATTAAAAATACTCCATTGCCTCAGGTCTTGCTCCCGCCCCTCCAATAAACTATCATATGGGCGCCCGTGCCTACAGGCCACGGAAAGAGCGTTATCTGTCTTAGATTTTCAGTATTGCAAGCTGTAGCCTGAGCCGTTTGTAGATATGTATCTCTAAGATGTGTCTGAAACAGTATTTCCTTTTTCTCCAGTTTCCTCGGCGTATGTTGTCCTGACACCACTGCAGTTCCATGACCAGTCTATGGAATAGCGGCCTGGCGAAAGAAGACCACCGCTCACATGGAAGGTGACAGCAAATCTACAGTAGCTCCGCTGCTGCAGTAAGGAGCGCCAGAGAAAGCTATACAACTGTCGGAAGCCAGACACACGTATGACGATTGTGTCGAGTTCAAACAATGCAGCATGATCCACAACTGTACACTGTACTTGGCAACACTGCGTAAAAATTAAATACTCTCATTGTCACGTGTAGTTCACAATCGTTTTTACTGATAATAAAATATTAATTCTCTCTACAGAGTGCACTTTGTGCTTTTTTTGCAACGAGTCTAAAACCGCTCACATCGCATTTGTTGATTACACACCGTTTCATGTAATTTACTTTTGGTGAGTCATTTTATTACCAGTAAAAAGCTGTCACTTTCTGTTGATTTCATAAATGCAATCCTTGCTAATTCTGGAATGATTTTTAGCCATTTTTGTTAAAAAAAGGAGGCAGATTTTGGTTTGTAACCGCACCAAATCTTGGTCCCCTGCTTCTGAACATTTGTTTTATTTATAGCCTGGAAGTGGGTTTTTAAACTTTTCTGCTATAAACATTAATGAAAAAGAAATCGCTGTTGTTTTACAGTAATATATATTGTTAATCTGTCTTCTCCTTGCAATTCCATTATGAGACAACGACTATCGTCGACTAAGATAATATGCTGGTGAACAGTGTTGCCGAAGATACAACAACCGAAGCGAACTGGTGACAACTTGCGCAGTTAAAATTGTCCCATACAGTGAAAGCTTGGTACAATAAATAACGTTAAAACTGAACAGCGAATAAATGGAAAGAGAAGGCAGGACGTCAATCTCACTTGAGAACAATTAAAATATACGTTTCAATCGCACTACGAGTGAATCGATCCAAATGATGATCGACTGCAATAGAATCATCAAGCAAGTCTTCAGGTGCATCAGGCAAGGGACATTAACAACTATATGGATTCAAGAGGTTAGAAGTAGTATTGGAAAGAGAGACTTAAGGAATAAGCTTTAAAACTGGAAGGATTCTAAGGCTGGACGAAAAAGAAATATCAAAAAGTAGTCTGAAGACCGGAAAAGAAACACAGTGAAGTAATAAAGGAATAATCGAAGCGGAGGACAGAACAAAATAGGATTAGGAACTGAAAATGGAACGTGGTCCATAGAAGCCTTTACGCAAGAAGAAACGCAGGACACTAGTACAGATGCGTGTACGCTAAAACTTATGAGCTATTAATTTAGAAGACATTGAAACACTGAAGTAAAATAAGTGATTAAGAGAGTTGGTTAAAGTGTGGGACAGCCACAGTTTGTTCATTTAAAATCAAGAGTCAATGCTGTACAGCATGTTTATTGTCGTCTGAGTCTTCCGGCAGGTTTAGTTTTCACACTTTTTTTCTAGATGGCTGATATGAGCCTGTGTTATGTAGTAGTGACCTCCAATCTATGCACGCGCAACAAACTAAGAGTCAGAAATAAGTTATCAGCAGTTACCCGCATTTGCGTCACGTAAGCTGCCATAATTGTCTGTGATCGACCAATATAGAACTTACGATAATCGAATCTAGAAATTTAGGACCCTTCATGTAGCACATTGTAGTATTGCACTGAGGTGACGAAAGTCATGGGATAACGATATGAACATATGCAGGTGGTAATAGTTTCGCGTACACAAGTCATTAAAGGACAACGCATGGGCAGAGCTGTCATTGGCACTCAGCTGATTCATGCGAAAGGGTTTCCGCCGCGATTATGGCCCCACGATGGCAATTAACATACTGTGAACGGGCAATGGCAGTTGGAGCTAGATGCATGGAATATTCTGTTTCGGAAATGGTAAAGGAATTCAATGTTTGGGGATCCACGGTGTCAAGAGAGTGCTGAGAATAGCAAATTTAAGGCATTGCCTCTCACCACGGACAACACACTGGCCGGCAGCCTTAACTCAACGACCGAGTGTAGCGGCGTTTGCGTGGAGCTGTCAATGATAACAGACAAGTAGCTGCGTCACATACCTTCAGAAAGCAATGTGGCACGTACGACGAACGTATGCGTTAGCACAGTGCCGCGAAATTTGGCGTTAATGAGCTTAAGGCAGCAGACGACTGACGCGAGTGTCTATGCTAATACAACATCGCCTGTAGCGCCTTTCCTGGGCTCGTCACCATATCCGTTATACCTTAGGCGACTGGAAAACTGTGGTCTCGTCAGAGGAGTCCCGATTTCAGTTTGTAAGAGCAAATGGGAGGTTTCCAGTGTGGCGCAGACCCTCTGAAGCGATAGATCGATTATGCCAGCAAGGCACTGTGTAAGCTGGTGGTGGCTTCATAATGGTCTGGGCCTCGTTTACTTGGAGTAGACTGGTCCGACTGAACCGATCAGTGACTGGATATGGTCATCTTTGGCTACTTGGAGACCATCTGAACTTCATTCCCGAAACAACAGTGGAATTTTTACGGATGACAATGCGACAAGTCATCGAGTCATAATCGTTCGCTATTGGTTTGAAGAAGATTCTGGACAATTCGAGCTAACGATGTGGCCACTCAGAACGTAATCGGGAGGCATGTTCGTGCACAAAATCCTGCACTGGCAACACTTTCGCTGAAATCCGGAATTACCAGAATCAGGGAAATTACATACATGAAAGGACTAGGCCGCTTTAGCTGTCATCATTTATTCTTGGACAAGAACATTTACTTTTATACCTTTTTGGGGGGCAGGGGAGATAACAACAGGTCCCATTTGAAAAACAGTTAGGTAAACTTGAATTTAATTTGCCATTACAAGGATGAATTTGTGGTGTCACCGCTAGACACCACACTTGCAAGGTGGTAACTTAAATCGGCCGCGGTCCTGTAGTACATGTCGGACCCGCGTGTCGCCACTGTGTAATCGCAAACCTAGCGCCACCACATGGCAGGTCACAAGACACGGACATGACCTCGCCCCAGTTGTACGGACGACATAGCTTGCGACCAGACCTACCAAGTCTTCCTCTCAATTGCCGAGAGACTGATAGAATAGCCTTCAGCTTATTCCATAGCTACTACCTAGCAAGGCGCCATGTGTATCAGTGCTTATAGCTTACTACTATTCAAGAGATGTATTCCAACAAGAGAATAAAGTTAAGTATATTATTCCAGCTACGTACTGTTCTTCTTATTCATTAATAAGTCTCATGTTCCAGTACTTCACGCCCGTCTGCGTTAGTTTAGCGTGCACTTTCAGCCACTTCGATCTACAAGGTGTTGGCCCAGCTGCCGACACATCAGAATTCGTTCAAAATGGTGAAAGAGGCAGCTGTTGATTTACAATAATAATAATAATAACAAACAAATTCAAGAAATAAGACCTTAACAATATCAGCCTTTTTAAAAATTCTAAATTAAATAGTACTTAAAAAACAGTCAATTAAAATAATTAAAACAGTTTCTAAATAAATTTCTTCAAAACATTAAGCAGACCAACCATAGGTTTACATAAAAAACTTACAATAAAGTTTAGCACAAGGATATAATGTATACTAAACATTAAAGGGAAAGCTTCTTGTGCAAAGCCAGTTAATCAAATGCCTTTTGGCCCACAGCAAAATTTCGTTTACAGTGCAAGTCAGATAATAAAAGATACTGAGTTTGAGCGCAGACAGCCACGGCGCGCGACTGAAAACAATCAGCAAGCAGCGCTAGGAAATGGCTTTGACCAGACTTAACTTCTGAGGTCATCAGTCCCCTAGAACTTAGAACTTCTTAAACCTAACTGACCTAAGATTATCACACACATCCATGCCCGAGGCAGGATTCCAACCTGCGACCGTAGCGGTCACGCGGCTCCAGACTGTAGCGCCTAGAACCGCTCGGCCATCTCGGCCGGCGCGCTAGGAAATGCCGAGGGCCGCGCGCAGGGCCGCAAGTAAAGCCCTTCTCACACGGAGCAAGATTCACTGTAAGTTTCCTTGCTGGCTCGCGCGACGGCTACCTTGCGGGCTCCGTCGTCTGCTAGCGGGCTACCCTTGCTGGGAACCTTGTAAGATTTCCAGGATAGGTCCGGTGCTGGTTTTCTTGTGCGTGCGTTGGCCAATCATGGGACGTTTCGTTTGTGACGTCAGACGCGGAAACCTTGGGCGGGAAGCCTTTGTTGATAGTCGCCTTTCTGCTGTTGTGAGGAGCGGTAGGAAGTTCTTATAATTATTAAATAATGGCACCGCAGTGGTCCAAGGAAGCGATTGAAGCATTTATATGTACTTACAGGGAAGAACAGTGTCTGTACGTAGTGAAAAGTGCAAACTACTATAATAAACTCTTTCGTGCAGAAGCACTCGAAAGAGTTGCAAGTGCCGTGTGTCTTGTTCGCATATACGACGAGCAAGGAGTGCTATAGCAAAATGCACAATCTACGTACTCAATTTAAAGTGGAGTACGCCAAAGTAAAATTATCGAAAAGAAGTTTTTCAAATACCAATACATCCATTCGTATAAAATTTGCAAAGGATGTACGATCTTCTATCCTATAAAATAAAGTCGTATATAACAGTCATATTTATAAAGTCAAACAGTAATGAAATGGTGATACTTTTTAAACAAAAGTAGGTGTTATACGAACTAACCTCAACTCTTTATGAAACAATTTTTTTCCTTTATTGTAATTTTAATCACCTATACAGGCGGGCTGGCAGCAGCACATTACGCTGCTCTTCAGCCTTAAGTGGAACAATAACATGACAGAGGGGATACAGACAATACAAAAAAAAGAAAAAAAAACGGGGGGCAAAAAATGGAGATACAAAAAAACAATAAACATGAAGCCGTTCACGTTGGACGATAAAAACACTAACACTTGTGGACACGGCGCACAAAACACGGAGAACGGCGATGGCACAGGTGAACAGTGGAGTCGTAACTGCACGAAACACAAAACGAAGCACACACACGAGAAACTGCTGTCGATGATCTCCGGCGCGCGAATGTGCACTATGCGTGTGCGAGTCCGGGGACCTGCCAAGAGAGGAGGAGGAGGAAGGGGAGTGGGAGAGCGAGAGGGGAGAGCAGAGAGGCCACGGGCAGGGGAGAAAGGGGGGAGGGAGGAAGGGGGATGGGAAGCCCGGGGGAAGAGGGGTGGAGGGAGGGGACGTGGGAAAAGGAAAGAGAAGGGAAGGGAAGAGAAGGGAGGGAGGGTGCCTAAAGGAAAGGACACTGGAAGTGGGGGGTGGGGCAGAGTCAAAGTTGATAGGAGGGGTAGATGGAGGGGAGGAGGACATCATCAGGGAGGGGGAGCTGGCGGAAGCCACCTTGGGAGAGGGTAAGGAGGGTGGAGAGATGGAGACCGGGTGGGACGTGCGAATACAGGCGCGGCAGCGGGCGGGGGTGGGAGAGGATCGGGGAGACGAGCGGGTGAGGAGGATCGAGTTTGAGGGAGGTGTACAGGATCTGCATCCTTTCAAGGAAAAGGAGGAGGTGGGGGAAGGGGATGAGATTGTACAGGATCCGCGTGGGGTAGGGGAGACGGATGCGATAGGCGAGGCGGAGAGCATGACGTTCAAGGATTTGGAGGGATTTATAAATGGTAGGGGGGGGCGGAGACCCAAGCCGGATGGGCATAACAAAGGATAGGGCGGATGAGGGACTTATAGGTGTGGAGGATGGTGGAGGGGTCCAGACCCCACGTACGGCCAGAGAGGAGCTTGAGGAGACTGAGTCGGGAGTGTGCCTTGGCTTGGATTGTCTGGAGGTGGGGAGTCCAGGTGAGGCGACGGTCGAGGGTGACGCCAAGGTACTTAAGGGTGGGAGTGAGAGCGATAGGACGGCCATAGATGGTGAGATAGAAATCAAGGAGGTGGAAGGAAGGGGTGGTTTTGCCTACAATGATCGCCTGGGTTTTGCAACCACTGGTTGCACCAAGCGGTGAACCGGACAAGATGGGATTGGTGAAGGTGTTGGGAGCGCTGTAGGGTGGGGGCAAGGGCAAGGAAGGCGGTGTCATCGGCAAACTGGAGAAGGTGGACGGGGGCTGACGGCGGCGGCATGTCCGCCGTGTACAAAAGGTACAGAAGGGGGGAGAGGACGGAGGCTTGGGGCACACCGGCAGAGGGGAAAAAGGTGTAGGAATCTGTGTTATGGATGGTGACATAGGAAGGACGGCGGGAGAGAAAGGAGCCGATCATACGGACGTAGTTAATGGGAAGGGCGAAGGTTTGGAGCTTGAAGAGGAGACCGGACTGCCATACGCGGTCATATGCACGTTCGAGGTCCAGGGAGAGGAAGATTGTGGAGCGACGGGAATTAAGCTGTTCGGAAAGGAGATGAGTGAAGTGAAGGAGAAGGTCGTCGGAAGAGAAGGACGGCCGAAAGCCACACTGGGTAACGGGAAGGAGGCGGTGCTGGCGGAGATGCTGGTGGATGCGTCGGGTGAGGATAGATTCCAGGACCTTGCTGAAGACCGAGGTAAGGCTGATGGGACGGTAGGAGGAGACGGCGGACGGCGGTTTGCCAGGTTTAAGGAACATGAGGATACGGGAGGTTTTCCACAGGTCGGGGTAGTAACCGGTGGACAGGACTACATTGTAGAGCCTGGCCAGGGTGGAGAGGAAAGAGACAGGAGCTTCACGAAGGTGACGGTAGGTGACACGATCGTGACCAGGAGCGGTGTTGCGTTTTGTGCGGAGTGTAGCAATGAGATCCTGTGTAGTGATAGGGGCATTGAGTTCCGTGTGTGCAATGTTGTCCAAGTACTGGAAACCAGGAGCAAGGGGAGGGATGGAGGTGTCAGTTCGATCGCGGACATCCGGGAAGAGGGAGTAATCGAACTGGGGATCATCGGGGATGGAAAATACATCGGAGAGGTAGGAGGCAAAGTGATTGGCCTTACTAAGGGTGTCAGGGAAAGGGTGATCATCATGGATTTTGAAGCATGGAGAGCACACCTTTTCTAGCGTTTCCCCTCTTAATCCAGTTTTTCGTCCATTCTTTCTTTCTTCTTCTCTCATTAGCATGCATTTCTGCATCGTTTAGCACCAAAACAGCTAATAACGACAGTTTGCTCTGAACATCTCTACCTGAAGCAGCCATCTTCGTTCGATTCAACATGCAGCCGATCACAACACAACTAGCTGCCGATCTTGCACCGTGGGAGATCTTCGGCATGGAAGATTGTCGGCTCCTTCCCTGCAAGCCGGCAGGCATGCACGCCATCTCGCCAACTTGCGGCGAACCTCGCTCCGTGTGAGATCAGACCAGCCAGGCCCACGCGGCAAGAAGCTCCCGACACCGAACACTCTTCCAGCAACTCAGTAAGGGTGTTAACAAACGAGAAAGATAAGTGTCTGACTGGATTATACTACGAGTAAAGTTATAGTTTAATCACGATTGCACTTGTATAGGTTTTTCGGTAAGTTGATATGCCCTAGGAAATAAGTTTCGTTGACAGAGATCTACAGAAAGGGAGCTGTAATTTCTTCCAGGAAAGAATACAATAAACAACTCGCGAGGGTCTTACCATCGGCTGGAGGTCACAAAATGCTTAAAAGGGCTGGATAATAGTGATAGCAGAGAGCCCACCACGTTCTAAAACAACGTGAAAAACAAACAAATTTAAAAATAAAACAAACAAACTAGATTAGGCGTAGGGGCCAAATAACAACGCGTGCCGATGACCCAGTGAACATAAATATGAGCATGTGTACAGACAGTATCTGGAGCGGGAAATCGGCTCACAAGGCTGAGCAGCTAGTTGGGCACAACGTAAGCGAACCAGATCTTTGCCTTCTGCCCAGTCCTGGCGAAGAAGAGTGTAGGACGACACGGAAAGACGTCGTGCCAATCTGCTCCGCGCGTCCGTGCTCTAAGCACTGCTGCTGCCCCCGGTTCCACACTGTGCCAAAACAACCCGTCTACTGCCTGGGCCGCGCTTTTCGGACGTCTTTGCTAGACGCGACTTAAAGCGACTGCTTTTGAAGACCAGCGAGTCATCGATAACGCTAGCTAAGAGTTATCGATAGTGAGAAGGAGAAATGAGCTGCCACCGCTCATTCGCAATTACGGACGGCTGTAGAGGTCCCATGGCTCAATATTCCTGCAGGGGACTTCCAACGACTTGTTACGTCCATTCCACATTGAGCTACTGCACTGTGCCGGAAAAAAGGATGTCCGATACGATATACCTCAATGTATAGCGCGTAAATTGAACGTATTTGTCATTGCTGCTAAGATGTATGACTGCTGTGTTGGTTTTTATCTTGAACACTGTTGTGTCGGGCAAATAATTTTTAGTCAGCCTGTGTGGACATCCTGTTACTTGCAACCGCAAGATAAAAGTGGGGGTTCAAAGCGAAGATGAATAAACATTTGAATGTATTGTGTGCATGCATTTTTCTAGGTCGCATAAGAATGTGGCGTTTTATATCGAGAGGCATTGTATTGCCTTTTCGGGAGGTGCAGGCTACGAATCGCTCTGAAGCAAACATGGTTTTCATTTTCTTGCGATTTTCTTCAACTCGTTTCGTGCTAATTTTTTTTTTCAACAATAGATGACCATTTTCTGTATATGCTCGGGTATTTTTTTACTGTAATAGTGCTCCGTTCCTGGCAACTTCGAAGTCAAGGAAACATTAAAAAAATGCAGACTTAGGAAAAAGCTACATCCATTTCTACAAGCAGTCCGTAGCTAATTAAGGATAATATATTTCATAAATCGAGAAATCATGAAATTTGTGTTCCTTTTAATAAGTTCTGTACCACATTATGAGGCACAATCAACAAATATTCTAACTTGCAGTACTGTTCGTTCATTATCGAGCGAGGTGGCTCAATGTTTACTACTATGGACTGTCATTTGGATGGAGGAAATGTTCAAGTCACAAACCAACCACCCAAACCCAAATAATTTGTGAGGTCTTCAAGTTGATTCAGATGGATACAAGGGTGAAATCGTCGTCTTTCTGCAAAACAGAAAGTGTCTTTGCTTCGGCCATGTGTTCGGAGAGGGGGTGGAGGGTGGGGGGTGGGGACTGCAAGCGCACCAAATGGTGAGGTAACATATCTCACATGTGCTCCATCGGCGATAGTTCCGGAAGCAGTCTAGTGCTAGTTTCCTACCAACATCATAATGGCCGCGCTACCATACTCCCAACAATATTGCTGTTGTAGTCTACAGTCCAAAGATTGGTTTGCTGTAGACAGCTGTCTGAGATCCAGATTTCAGGTTACAAACGTCTCTTTAACACGCATCAGCATGGAGAAAACAACTCTCTGATTCGTGAAGAAATGGTACAGACTCTATGTATGGTAAGTCTCTTGTTACTAGCGACAGATAGAAACAGTATACACTAGAAACTTGAGTCCATGACATTTATGCTATACGACAGTCCTGATGATGATCCACATACCAGTTTTCGTTGTGTCTGAAGACAAGGGCAACAAAAAATTAAATCCATCTACTGCAGTGGCGATAACCAGTTCTCAGCACATGACTTCGCGTGATAGGGCAGATCTATTGAGAGTACCATAATTATTTATTTTCATTTTGATGACTTGTCGATTTTGTTTTTCCGTTGTTCAAGTGCTTTCGAATTATTTTTTCCAAATTTTTGTTTTACAATTATAGAGCCCTGTAACACTAAATCTGCCCTCTCCCACCTGTATACACATAGTAATTTTTAAGATTTGTGTGGATAAGCACTTCATACAAAATATGTTTACATGTGCCTAAGTCGATATTTATTCCTTTCTGTTGTCATCCGTAGGAATGAATGCGGAGTGCCAGCCGTCTGCCAACACTTGCTGAAACTGAAGAGCCTCAGTTATGCGTGGCTCAGTAAATGTCAATACAATAATACCTCAGGTATACGATAATCACACAAGTAATCTGTAATCTGTGACAGTAGACGGTTCACATTATCGCGTTGTTTAATTTTGCGGTTGTCTGTAGCCAAATATATTTGGAAGTGCCTCAGTATTTAAACAAAATGAAATATCATTGCGAAAGTTCACGTACCTGCTATTTGGGATCAAATGTATGCATGTGTAGAGACAGTATTGCAGCTTGTTAGAAGTCTGCCGTGACAGGTAAAGAAACGATTACAGTTTGTTTCAGAAGGACAAAGGACATTGTTTCAGGCAGAATCTTAGTTGAAAAATGATGATTGCACACGCCTGTATTACTCCAAAGTCTGTTATACAACCGATTTCAGTCGTTAATAGACTATCTTCTTGTGGACGTTGAAATCATGAACAGATGTGACGAAACTGATAATCATCATAAATAATAATGGCAATAGTCATCTTCTGCATGTGTCTTATGCTTCATCATGAAATTACGCGATGCTATGTCTACTTTTGTTTTTGAGTTAGAGAGATTTATTTTGTGCTATGACGCTTAATGATGTTTATGTGTTGTACCACATCTGAGTACTATTGAAGAGGATGGTCTGTTAACTACAAATGGCTCTGAGCACTATGGGACTTAACTTCTGAGGTCATCAGTCCACTAGAACTTAGAACTACGTAAACCTAACTAACCTAAGGACATCACACACATCCATGCCCGTGGCAGGATTCGAACCTGCGACCGTAGAGGACGCGAAGTTCCAGAATGTAGCGCCTAGAACCGCTCGGCCACCCCGGCCGGCGGTCTGTTAACTACTAAAACTGGTTGTATAATAAATTTTCGAACTATATAACTATGTGCAATCATGAGTTTTGAACCGCGCGGGTTTGCTGTGCGATCTGAGGCGTCTTATCACGATTCGCGCGGCTCTTCCCGTCGGAGGTTCGAGTCCTCCCTCGGGCATGGGTGTCTGTGGTGTCCTTATGGTAAGTTAGTTTAAGTTAGCTTAAGTAGTGCGTAAGCCTAGGGACCCATAGTACTTACCACAAATTTCCAATTTTCATGAGTTTTGAATTCTTTTTGAAAAGCTGTAAATCATCGCCTTCTCAAAATAATGTAGACTACATATACATGTATATTAATTTAAAATATAAATGTCGGAAATAAGAACATCGTTTATTTTGTTCGACATGGTCGTTGAACCATTAGATAGAGTTGGGAGTACCAGGGAGGCAATGTGTGAACCGAACAACTCACAATAGTCGTACAGGGAGCGATTTCCTCATCGGATGCGGTAAAATGAGTTTCTGTTTTGTATCTTATTTACTCAGTTGTAACATTTTTTCAGTAATGGGTTAACTACAAGAGCAGCACAGCAGTGTTAATTCACTGTTAAAATTATATTTCTCGAAATTGTCGAATGAGGTAGTCGCAAATCTACGAATAGTTGGTTGTTCTACATACTATAAGCCATAAGTTAAATTTGATGCCTGCCAAGCCCAATGTATAGAATAAGCATTCAAAGTGCGTATTTCTGACTTGTCTAATTGTTAGACCCTTGCATAGATAGATTCATCTCGTTTTTAACATTTTTGTTTGTTTAGTAATACCATGTTGCTTTCTGTTGAATCTACACTACTGGCCACTAAAATTGCTACACCAAGAAGAAATGCAGATGATAAACGGGTATTCATTGGACAAATATACTATACTAGAACTGACATGTGATTACATTTTCACGCAATTTGGGGTCATAAATCCAGAGAAATCAGTACCCAGAACAACCACCTCTGGCCGTAATAACGGCCTTGATACGCCTGGGCATTGAGTCAAACAGAGCTTGGATGGCTTGTGCAGGTAGAGCTGCCCATGCAGCGTCAACACGATACCACAGTTCATCAAGAGTAGTGACTGGCGTATTGTGACGAGCCAGTTGCTCGGCCACCATTGACCATACGTTTTCAGTTGATGAGAGATCTGGAGAATGTGCTCGCCAGGGCAGCAGTCGAACATTTTCTGTATCCGGAAAGGCCCGTACAGGACCTGCAACATGTGGTCGTGCATTATCCTGTTGAAACGTAGGGTTTCGCAGGGATCGAATGAAGGGTAGATCCATGGGTCGTAACACATCTGAAATGTAACGTCCACTGTTCATAGTGCCGTCAATGCGAACAAGAGGTGACCGAGACGTGTAACAATGGCACCCCATTCCATGACGTTGGGTGATACGCCAATATGGCGACGACGAATACACGCTTCCAATGTGCGTTCACCGCGATGTCACCAAACACGGATGCGACCATCATGATGCTGTAAACAGAACCTGGATTCATCCGAAAAAATGACGTTTTGCCATTCGTGCACCCAGGTTCGTCGTTGAGTACACCATCGCAGGCACTCCTGTCTGTGATGTAGCTTCAAGGGTAACTGCAGCCCTGGTCTCCGAGCTGATAGTCCATGCTGCTGCAAACGTCGTCGAACTGTTCGTGCAGATGGTTGTTGTCTTGCAAACGTTCCCATCTGTTGACTCAGGGATCGAGACGTGGCTGCACGATCCGTTACAGCCATGTGGATAAGATGCCTGTCATCTCGACTGCTAGTGATACGAGGCCGTTGGGATCCAGCACGGCGTTCCGTATTACCCTCCTGAATCCACCGATGCCATATTCTGCGAACAATCATTGGATCTCGACCAACGCGAGCAGCAGTGTCGCGATACGATAAACCGTAATCGCGATAGGCTACAATCCGACCTTTATCAAACTCGGAAACGTGATGGTACGCATTTCTCCTCCTTACACGAAGCATCACAACAACGTTTCACCAGGCAACGCCGGTCAACTGCTGTTTGTGTATGAAAAATCGGTGGGAAACTTTCCTCATGACAGCACGTTGTAGGTGTCGACACCGGCGCCAACCTTGTGTGAATGCTCTGAAAAACTATTCATTGGCATGTCACAGCATCTTCTGTCGGTTAAATTTCGCGTCTGTAGAATGTCATCTTCGTGGTGTAGCAATTTTGATGGCCAGTAGTGTATATTTCAGTTTTAGTAACGCTTCAATGGCGAACTTATATACAAGACAGAAACTAGGCAAAAAGGTTCAATCCTTGCAGACATTCTGATGTGGAACATATGTGATGCACCATAAACTAGCATATTTACTTGCTGTCATAGGTTCCCAGACTATTAACAAAAAGGGAGTCACATATGGTAGAGTCTAAAACTTTGTAGCCGGTCTCGGTGGCCGAGCGGTTCTAGGCGCTTCAGTCTGGAACCACGCGACTGCTACGGTGGCATGTTCGAATCCTGCCTCGGGCATGGATGTGTGTGATGTCCTCAGGTTAGTTAGGTTTAAGTAGTTCAAAGTTCTAGGGGACTGATGACCTCAGATGTTAAGTCCCATAGTGCTAAGAGCCATTTTAACCATTAAAACTTTCTAATTTCTCTCATCTTGTATTCTACGGCTAATTTTATACCTGTGGACTGGAAGTGGCAACTACTTTTCTAAATTAATTTTAACTTCTTCGTCCAACTCCTGATGTAAAATGAAAATCAGAGTATTCGGGACAAAAGATTGATGAGACGGAGGAATTCAGTAATTACAATCTCACCGTCGCTTTTCAGATACTTCCGTCACGCGACCTTGTTGTTTTATTGTAGCATTCCGGGCCTAAACATCGCCTTTTACTGACTTCTGGTGTCTTGTATGTGATACTGAAAGCTTAGAGGCACAGCAACGCGCAAACGTTAAACAGCGCAGAGACGCCGGTTTACATCGCACTTACAAGGGGGCCGCGCCTACTTATCACCACTGTCTTCGTTGGTTCGGGTTCGGTTGTTGGGGGAAGAGACCAAACAGCGAGGTCATCGGTCTTATCGGATTAGGGAAGGATGGGGAAGGAAGTCGGCCGTGCCCTTACAAAGGAACCATCCCGGCATTTGCCTGGAACGATTTAGGGAAATCGCAGAAAACCTAAATCAGGATGGACGGACGCGGGTTTGAACCGTCGTCCTCCCAAATGCGAGTCCAGTGTGCTAACCACTGCACCATCTTTCTCGTCCCCGGTTTTCTTTCTGTGGGGAAGTTGAAGGGCCATGGTAGGTGCTTCGACGACCAATCCACCTGTCATGAAATATGCTATTCAATACCGCTTCAACCGCACGCGAGCTATGTGCCGGACATCCATCATGTTGGAAGTACATCGCCATTCTGTCATGCAGTGAAACATCTTGTAGTAACATCGGTAGGACATTACGTAGGAAATCAGCATTGCACCAATTAGATTGCCATCTATCCGGCGAACGGTCCGGACACTTGGATGATGTTCAAAAATGGTTCAAATGGCTCTGAGCACTATGGGACTCAACTGCTGTGGTCATAAGTCCCCTAGAACTTAGAACTACTTAAACCTAACTAACCTAAGGGCACACAACACCCAGCCATCACGAGGCAGAGAAAATCCCTGATCCCGCCGGGAATCGAACCCGGGAACCCGGGCGTCGGAAGCGAGAACGCTACCGCACGACCACGAGATGCGGGCTCTTGGATGATGTCGTCCAGGATACCGAGCAGCATACATAGCGCACGCCCGTTGGGCATTTTGATCACAATAGCCATACACCAACACGATATCGATCTTTTCCGCAAATGGTAAACGGTCCCTTTTAACACGGGTGATGTATCACGATGCAAATACCGTCCCCACTGGCGGAATGTTACGTGATAACACGTACTTATACGTTTGTGACTATTACAGTGCCATCTATCACAAGGCGAAAAATGTGGTCCAACTAAAACATTCATATTACTTTACGCACAACACGAATGTGTAATAAAAAATGGGAGTTCCTATTAAAAAAAAACGGAGTTGATATCCGTTTGACCTATGGCAGCGCCATCTAGTGGGCCAACCATTGTGCCATCTGGTTTTCCCCCTTCAAGCTAGACGAGTTTCGTTCTTTGTAGTTTTTTCGTTTGACGCTTATTTCGTGAGATATTTGGCCCAGTCACTATCAATGGACCACCCTGTATATGCTCCTGGGTTCGCCTTATAAACCAGTATCTGATTTCGGAATATCTGTCTGACCATGAGGTAATCTAACTGAAATCTTCCCGTATCACCCGGCCATTTCCAAGTATACCTCCTCCTCTTGTGATTCTTAAACAGATTATTCGCTATTACTAGCTGAAATTTATTACAGAGCTCAGTTAATCTTTCTTCTCTCTCACTGATTATCCCAAGCCCATATTCTCCTGTAATCTTTCCTTCTACTCCTTCCCCTCCAACTGAATTCCAGTCTCCCATGACTATTAGATTTTCATACCCCTTTACGTACTGTGTTACCCTCATACACTTTTTCTGTCTCTTCATCTTCAGCTTGCGTCGTCGACGTGTGTGTCCTGTTTTCGGTGTTGGTTTGCTGTCGATTCTGATAATAACCACCCTATCACTGAACTGTTTACAGTAACACACTCTCTGCCCTACCTTCCTTTTCATAAGGAATCCAACTCCCATTATACCATTTTCTGCTGCTGTTGATATTACCCTATACTCATCTGACCAGAAGTTCCTGTCTTCTTTCCCTCTTCACTTCACTGACCCCTAATGTATCTAGATTGAGCCTTTGCATTTCCTTTTTCAGATTTTTTAGCTTCCATACCACGTTCAAGTCTCTGACTTTCTATGCCCCTTCTCGTAGAACATTATTCTTTCGTCGGCTGTTCAATCTTTTTCTTATGGTCACCTTCCCCCTTGGCAGTACCCTCCCGAAGATCGAATGGGGGCTATCCCTCAATCTATTGCCAATGGAGAGATTCAGTTTCAGGCCACATGCCCTTTGGATACACGTTACGTGTCTTTAATGCAGTGGTTTCCATTGCTTTCTGCGTCCTCATGCTGTTGATCATTGCTGATTATTCCGCCTTCAGGGGCAGTTTTCCGCGACAAGGACCGGAGAGTTCTCCGAATCTCTGTCCGCTCCTCCACCCTCTTTGACAAGGCCGTTGGCAGAGTGAGGGTGGCTTCTTATGTCGGAAGTCTTCCGGCCGCCAATGCCGATTATTAATCTAAATTTAAGCGGGGGCGGGTTTCGAACTCGGAATCGAGGATGTTTTGATTAGTAATCAAAGAGACTACCCCTAGACCACGGGTGTAGCTTCTTGTTAATGGTAAGTTTGATAAATAACAGAGTGTTACAGAGATGTTTATTTAACTAGGACGGGAATCCCGAGGGAAGACGATGTTCTTTCCGCGAAATTCTATTGAAAAAATTTAAAGAATAGGTATGTGCAAGAGGTTGCACAACGATTCCACTGCCGTCAGTGTACTGTGGGTAATAAATGAATAGGTTAAGTTGAGTTGTCTTTGTCAGGGAAAATTATGTAGGTCAGTGTTTAAATGATAACAATAACTGAAGAGTTACTTTCACCTGGCGACCCTTAGCCGAGAATACTTTACTTTTCTGATTTCTTTGTAGTTTGAATAATTAGTGCCTGATTAGAAATTAGTTACTGTTTACTAATAGCATGTAATCGTATGTATGGAATTTCCTTTGTAGTTGTAGTTTCTTGTTGTTGTACTGTATTGTCATGAGCAAAGTAGTTGTGTCACACATGTGGGATTGCATTAAGTATCTTGCAGTCCCTTTTGTAACAGATTATATATTTATTATTTTCAGTGCAATATTAGTGTTTCTTCTTATTTTTGCTTTTCAAATGGTTTTTTGTGTGTTATTGTGTTAAATAGTGTGATAATCATGGCTAGTGGGAAGCGTAACAGTAGACTGCAAAGCAAATGGTTCAAATGGCTCTGAGCACTATGGGACTTAACTTCTGAGGTCATCAGTCCCCTAGAACTTAGAACTACTTAAACGTAACCAACCTAAGGACATCACACACATCTATGCCCGAGGCAGGATTCGAACCTGCGACCGTAGCGGTCGCGCGGTTCCAGACTGTAGCGCATAGAACCGCTCGGCCACTCCGGCCGGCACTGCAAAGCAAATTGAGAAATCACAGTGACAGGGGAGCGTAGCTTGTTAGTACCACCTAGTAACGAACTGACTGTTGTACAAGACAGTAATTTGGTAATATCGCATAGGGACATGGACCAGACAGTAAATAGTGGGGTAAGAATTGAAACAATCAGTGAACAGGGAACTATTGATGATCGGTCGGTCGGTAACAGTTCGTCTCAGGAATACAAAATAATAGAACAAAATCTTGCAAATACCGTAGATTCAGGTTTTGCATCAATACGCTTTTCTCAATTAAGTCAAGACTCACTCTCTGCTTTTCAAAATCCAAATATTGCCGGTGCAAAATCAATGACGAAAAACACAATGGAACGTGTTTAAGTCACTAATTCATTGTTATTGTAATTACTTCAGAAACTTGGTCAAATAGACCAAAAGCTTCAAAAGGTAGACACAATGGAACAAAATAAGAAACAGAGTAACAACTTCAAAAGTTAGACACAACTGACGAAATTAAACAAAAACTTGAACAAACAACGTGAAGATTTAACATCTGAGATACACAAAACTGAATCGAAATATAAAAACATTTATGAAGACCTAAAAATACAAATTTGTGAGCATTTTCAGCCTATTTTTTCTGAACAGGAAGACACATTATAGAACCACGAAGCAGCAATAAAAGAAATGAAGACCATTGTACACAAAAATCATGACACTTTGCAGGCTAAAACTGACTCCGTTGCACCTACCGATATGGTTGGACAACTTGTAAAAAATCAGGAGAACTTAAAAGGACACAGTATATAAGATTATGACAAATAGACACGCTAAAACTTGGTTCAGAAAAACACACGGAGGAAATCAGCACGTTAATTTAAAAAATTGCCGAACTTTACGATCAGTTAACCAATTTATCTACGAAGGTAGATGATGACTTTAATGATACAAGACCGGTAGCCTTTACTGACGCAGAGGAGTACGAGGAAATGAGGAAATTTAAAGAGAGTCAGAATCAAATTAATAGGCAACACAAAAGAGAAGTACCGTTAAGTACAAGATCACTAGGCATAGGTGATACAAGAATTACATATTTCAGAGGATACTCACGTATTTTCGAGATCTTGAAAGGAGTCGGCAAGATGCACCTTGACATGGAACCGCCGACACGACGTAACAATGACCGATTTGCGACTTGCCGACACGATGACATTGTCTATAATGTCTTCATCACGACACGTACGTTTAAAACATTCAAGAATTCTAGTAATGACATACATCTGCAAGCTTGACTTCATTAATTTTCTCTTTGTTTCCCTCCTAATTGGTCATTAGAACATAGTTTAGAATTTGTGTGCTTTATGTGTGGTTATTTAGAAAATCAACCAGCTGTAAGAATGCAGTCCGTTATTCGCGACTATCACAGTGAAGGCGATTTTTATCATGCCTTCTTTTCTGCTTATTGGTCTCAGGCTACACAAGATCGAG